>NW_025814453.1:0-300000 GCF_018902025.1 Drosophila willistoni
ACACAAATTTTGCAACCGCGGTCTTTTTTTTACACTCAATTTTTGCGGAGTGCATTAAAAAACACGTCTTACACGGCGGCAGTTGTTTGGGACTGATTTATTTAGCTTTAGATTCATATTCCCATTTATGTACTTAGGTTTAGTTCCCTTTTATTTTCTTCAACATATTCAGTTTTTGTATAACCCTTTGACAATAAAGAAGCATAACTCCGGCACTTAGCCGAAACACAATTTATCATCTATAATATATTGCTGATCCACAAGGACGGTGATTCAGATACCTAATCGTATCTCATCCTAATCAACATAATCAGCAACCCCTAGCAGGAACCAGTGGACATATCCAACATCATAACTGGTGCCCAACCGGAATTGGATTACCCTCTAAGAATCCACACCCTACCAACATGTAAGTGACTGTTCAGAAAAAATAAAGACAAATTATAATATATAAATTTGAAACCAAACAAATATAAAAACAATAAAAGTGGCAGCATAAAGTGATCTTGTGTATAATTTGCAGTAGGTTTGTAACTAATTTGCATTGAATTTATTTGCATTGAATTTAATTGTGAGTTTGAATGTGTGCGGTTATATTGTTAGATTGAATTCGCTAAGACACTGTGTTAAACAACTGCCAATGAGTTGGTCCTATAGGGACATTAAAAAAGAATCTGATAGGGACGAAGATATTATAGTACAATCTAGGCCTCAGGCACTCGATCAAACAGAATTGAATCCACAAACGTTAAAAGTTATAATAGAGAGCGCAGTCAGCACCGCGCTTAACGCACAAGAACAACGCATAAGAGGCGAGATACACGCCGAACTCGAATATCTGAGAAACCAAGTGAACTCATTTAGAATTGAAGCGAGGCAGTGATCATTTTAAAAAATAAAGTTTGTGGTGCCGCACGCGCATTGCTAACCTCACATAACACTGTGCTAAATTTCGATGCAATCATTGCTAGACTTGATTGCACATACGCCGATAAAACGTCTCTGCGGGTTCTTAGACATCAGTTAAAAATGGTCAGACAAGGAGACCTAGAATTAATGCAGTACTATGATGAGGTTGAGAAAAAACTCACTCTTATTACAAATAAAATGCCATGACGCATGAGGAGCAAGCAGCCGTCATTCTTAATACAGAAATTAGGAGCGATGCTCTGCACGCCTTCATGGCAGGCCTGAGGAGGCCTATTAAGGCACTAGTTATACCAGCACAGCCCAAAGATTTGCCTTCGGCTTTAGCACTGGCTTGCGACGCTGAGAACAGTATAGAAAGGAGCATGTTCGCTGCTACGTATGCTAAGCAATTCAAGATAGGAGCCACCCTGGGGAAAAAACAAGCAAGGAATCGCTCCAATGCCCAGACAGGGAAAACATTGTGAGAAAAACCCCCATTTTACAGAAAAACAATTCCAAAACTGACCCCAATATGGGTGAGCAGGGACCAACATCAAACAGTAAACAAATTCGAGCCCAAGACCAAGCACAACCGATGGATGTTGATCCATCAGTTTCCAAACTGAGACAGCGGACTGCTTGGGGTAAAACCCGCGGTAGCGCCACTTATGGCGAATCTCAAAAGAGACAGAACGCATCAGAGCGTATGACTGGACAGAGTCGCCAGAATGTTAACAACTTTTCTCAAAAAGTCTCGGCCCAAGACCAACAATACGCGCGTATAGCAGAGGCCGCCGTCGCAGAGGCTAGCGATGAGAACGACTCCATACCGGACAATGATTTGCTAAATTTTTTAGAGAACGCTCCCAACTGCCGTTCGTCGAGCGGGCTGGTAGAACACTAAAAATTCTAATCGACACTGGGGCGGCAAAGAATTATGTAAAACCCGTAAAGGAGTTAAGAAACATAACACTTGTCGACACCCCATTTACTGTGAACTCCATACATGGGTCCAGTAAAATTAAAGAAAAATGCTTCATGAGAATTTTCGGAAAGAATGCCCCGTTTTTCATTTTAGATACCCTTGATACTTTTGATACTACCATAATAGGCTTCGATTTGCTAACGCAAGCAGGGGTAACCCTAAACTTACACAGCGGTAGTATTGCATATGGCAGTACGGCGGAAGCACTGCAACACCATACTTGCGATAGCGTTAATTTCACACGCATTGATGACATAATAGTTCCTGATAGCGTAAGAGAGGAATTTAAAAAGGTAATACTGAACAGGATCGGCGCCGGATTTTGAACATCAGACCCTCCAGCCAAACTCTATCAAAAGCCTGGACAACGACGAGAAAGACAGCCGCACAGTATTCTTTTAGTTCGATGATGGCTGGGTTTTGTCCTTTCCCACTTTAGGAATCATGATGATAGTGGACTTTTTCCATGTTCTTGGGAAGTAGCCAATTTTTATTATAGCGTTGAACATTTTGCAGATACATTGTATGGTGATGATAGGGAGTTCTAGGATCATTTTCGGTGTGATTAGGTCATGGCCAGGCACTTTTTTCGGCTTTATGTGGTTTTTAATAACTGCAGTGATCTCGTCCGATTGGAGTTCCGAGTACTCACTATCCGTGAATGTGCTCGAAGGGGGAAGTACAGATGAGTCTGATGTTGGATTTGGCTGGAAAACCATTTTAAGATGTGTGGCAAATACGGATGCCCTCTCTTCGTCACTGCGGGCCCATCCACCGATTGGACTCCTTATCGGTGAAATTGTCTCTGTAGGAGCGCTTAAAGTTGGGTGGGCTTTCCACAGAGGATGTTTAGTGATGGTTGGACTGAGCTTTTCTATGTATTTCCTTTGAGCCCAGCTTTCCTCTTGTCTTAACGCCTTGGAGAGGTTGCGATTAGCATGCCTTAGGCGAAGTTTTGCTGCTGGTGAGCGAGTAATCAGTTTCGGCGAACAGTCAATGTGGGCACTCATGTACATTTTAAATTTAAGCCAATTTGTTTTGTTGTTTGTGAGCCTATAAGGGCGATCAAGTACTTGAGGTCTTGTTAATAGTGTGAATAGCACTGGAGAGTGATCGAAAGTTAAATCTAGCAGTGTATTCGCAGTGATCCGATTAAGTGGAATCCTCTTGGTTACTGCGAAATCAATCAAGTCAGGCACTTTCTGTGGATCTGTGGGCAAATAAGTAGGCCTACCCGGTGAAACGCAATCCATCTTGTTAAGAGGGTTGACTATTGTGTTGTACAACTGCTTGCCTTTAGGATTTACCAGGCGAGATCCCCAGTGCGTATGTTTGGCGTTATAGTCCCCTGCTGCAATGAAGCGATCTCCGAGTGTGTTAAAGAAATCAGTAAATTCCTTTTCAGAGATTGAGAAGCGTGGTGGGCAGTACAGGGCAACCAATGTAGTGTTGCCGCAGCTGGTTTGGACGGTTATAGCAGTTGCTTGTAGGTGCTGTGTTTCAAATCTGTGAGGAACGAGTGTTTTATACGGTTTTTGATTAGGATACCAGTCCCGCCATGAACTTTTCCGTCTGGATGGTTTGTTTTTTTTTTTGATGTTAAATGTGTTTCCGAAATCAGCAAAACGTCGATTTCACTGGAGTCTAGGAATAGTTGCAGTTCATTTATGTGCTTAGAGATGCCGTTAGCATTCCAAAGACATAGACGTAGGGAAGCCATTATTTATTCTCGATAAGCTTCTGGATAAGCTAGTTTTGATTCCGCATCAGTTCGTGCATACAGTTTTGCATGAACGTCATAAAAGTGGTCATGTTTTGATTGAGTGAGATAAATAGGGCCTCTAAACCACTTGGAGTTTGCTGGCCAAGCTCTGGTGCGCCAGGTTGCGGATTCTGTAGATGGTGGAGAGACGGGGTCTCTTTCGCGGGCTCCGTCTGTCTAGTTCGGAGCACACTAGGACTGGTTGTAGCAGTCATGTTGGATGATCTAACAGCCTTGGCGAAGAAAACCTCCAGTGTAGTTTTGGAGGCGTTGAAGGTGATTTTTGGTCCAGATGGGGGTTTGCGCCCGTTTAGGTGTGATTTAAGATCCTTGAAGACAGGACATCCTCTGTAGTTGGCCGTGTGGTTCCCTCCACAGTTGCTGCATAGCCTTAGTGCGACGTTGTTTCTGTCCTTGGTGCAAATGCCATCTTCATGATGTTCGCCGCAGCCAACACACACTGACCTAAGATTGATTAATTGTTAGAGGTGTGGTTGTATTCCTGGCAGTTTTTACACTGCGGTGGTTGGCGTCTCTTATGGGGCTCCTCTACGGTGATTTTAAAGAGCGGCTGTGCGACTTTGTTCCTGTTGATGATGTTAACAACGGACTTGACCGCAAACCCTTTTTCGACCAACGCGTCTGCTATTTCTTGAGTAGGGACCGATGGCTCAATCCCCTTTAACACAACCTGGAGATCTTTACTGCTTTTTAGTTGGTAGGTATAGAAGTTGATGTTAGCATTACGGAGGTACTTTTCGATGATGCGGAAATTGTCCTCAGTTTGGGTTTGACATTTAATTTCTTCAATGTTACCCCTATTGAGTGGGGTTACAACAAAGTTATTTGCCCCTACTGTTTCTACTAGCTTCGAAATCAGGGCGCTGCAGTTGGCTCCACGGATGTATAAAGGGGTGGTCTAGCCGATTTAACTTTATCTACAGCGCCGGCTTGATCGTCTTGCTGATCGGCAAGAATTTTAAAACGATTCCCGCTAAGGGGTGCTACTCGTTCATTTGGTTTGGTTATTTTCGGCGTATTGCCACTTTTTTTCTTTTGCGGGCTTAGCTTTCGCTTAGTTATTTTAATATAGCTATTCATTCCAGTTTGGACAGAAGTCGTTGGGTTTACTATTGTAGCTGACTCTGGGCGACTTGTCGTTGACGGCTTGAGGCAGGTCAATACTTCGGCAGACGTTGCAGTAGTTGCTGTCAACGAGCTGACGGTGCAATCGGTGACCCAGTTATCGATATTGATGGAGAAGCACACTGCTCTCTCCACGGTAAGTTGCTGTTGATTGCTGAGTGGCTGGCAGTTTCGGTGTTATTGCATACGTTAGCATTCAGTGGGGTCGGCGACACCACCGAAAAGTACGCGTTGTTGCGTTGGACCGAGAATCGACGCTCACGTTGTTGTTGTACAAATAGTTCTAGTAGCTGTTGCTGGTGGGGATCGAGAGAGCTTGGGCCCGAATTGGTAGACATGGCTTTTGTAAAAATTACCACTTTGTTGTTGCAACTTAGTATTTATTAGCAGTATGATTGTAAATAGGCGTCTCTGAGGCGACTGAGAGCCCTACACAAATTTTTGCAACCGCGGTCTTTTTTTTACACTCAATTTTTGCGGAGTGCATTAAAAAACACGTCTTACACGGCGGCAGTTGATTGGGACTGATTTATTTAGCTTTAGATTCATATTCCCATTTATGTACTTAGGTTTAGTTCCCTTTTATTTTCTTCAACATATTCAGTTTTTGTATAACCCTTTGACAATAAAAAAGCATAACTCCGGCACTTAGCCGAAACACAATTTATTATCTATAATATATTGCTGATCCACAAGGACGGTGATTCAGATACCTAATCGTATCTCATCCTAATCAACATAATCAGCAACCCCTAGCAGGAACCAGTGGACATATCCAACATCATAACTGGTGCCCAACCGGAATTGGATTACCCTCTAAGAATCCACACCCTACCAACATGTAAGTGACTGTTCAGAAAAAATAAAGACAAATTATAATATATAAATTTAAAACCAAAAAATATAAAAACAATAAAAGCGGCAGCATAAAGTGATCTTGTGTATAATTTGCAGTAGGTTTGTAACTAATTTGCATTGAATTTATTTGCATTGAATTTAATTGTGAGTTTGAATGTGTGCGGTTATATTGTTAGATTGAATTCGCTAAGACACTGTGTTAAACAACTGCCAATGAGTTGGTCCTATAGGGACATTAAAAAAGAATCTGATAGGGACGAAGATATTATAGTACAATCTAGGCCTCAGGCACTCGATCAAACCGAATTGAATCCACAAACGTTAAAAGTTATAATAGAGAGCGCAGTCAGCACCGCGCTTAACGCACAAGAACAACGCATAAGAGGCGAGATACACACCGAACTCGAATATCTGAGAAACCAAGTGAACTCATTTAGAATTGAAGCGAGGCAGTGATCATTTTAAAAAATAAAGTTTGTGGTGCCGCACGCGCATTGCTAACCTCACATAACACTGTGCTAAATTTCGATGCAATCATTGCTAGACTTGATTGCACATACGCCGATAAAACGTCTCTGCGCGTTCTTAGACATCAGTTAGAAATGGTCAGACAAGGAGACCTAGAATTAATGCAGTACTATGATGAGGTTGAGAAAAAACTCACTCTTATTACAAATAAAATGCCATGACGCATGAGGAGCAAGCAGCCGTCATTCTTAATACAGAAATTAGGAGCGATGCTCTGCACGCCTTCATGGCAGGCCTGAGGAGGCCTATTAAGGCACTAGTTATACCAGCACAGCCCAAAGATTTGCCTTCGGCTTTAGCACTGGCTTGCGACGCTGAGAACAGTATAGAAAGGAGCATGTTCGCTGCTACGTATGCTAAAGCAATTCAAGATAGGAGCCACCCTGGGGAAAAAAACAAGCAAGGGAATCGCTCAATGCCCAGACAGGGAAAACATTGTGAGAAAAACCCCCATTTTACAGAAAAACAATTCCAAAACTGATCCCAACATGGTGAGCAGGGACCAACATCAAACAGTAAACAAATTCGAGCCCAAGACCAAGCACAACCGATGGATGTTGATCCATCAGTTTCCAAACTGAGACAGCGGACTGCTTGGGGTAAAACCCGCGGTAGCGCCACTTATGGCGAATCTCAAAAGAGACAGAACGCATCAGAGCGTATGACTGGACAGAGTCGCCAGAATGTTAACAACTTTTCTCAAAAAGTCTCGGCCCAAGACCAACAATACGCGCGTATAGCAGAGGCCGCCGTCGCAGAGGCTAGCGATGAGAACGACTCCATACCGGACAATGATTTGCTAAATATTTTAGAGAACGCTCCCAACTGCCGTTCGTCGAGCGACAGTTGGCTGGTAGAACACTAAAAATTCTAATCGACACTGGGGCGGCAAAGAATTATGTAAAACCCGTAAAGGAGTTAAGAAACATAACACTTGTCGACACCCCATTTACTGTGAACTCCATACATGGGTCCAGTAAAATTAAAGAAAAATGCTTCATGAGAATTTTCGGAAAGAATGCCCCGTTTTTCATTTTAGATACCCTTGATACTTTTGATGCCATAATAGGCTCAATTCCAATTCAACTGCCGCCGTGTGCAGACGTGTTTTTTAATGCACTCCGCAAAAATTGAGTGTAAAAAAAAAAAAAAAAAAAGTCTGCGTTTGCAAAAAGTTGTGTAGGGCTCTCAGTCGCCTCAGAGACGCCTATTTACAATCATATTGCTATTAGATTGCTCTAATAGCAATAAATACTAAGTTGCAACAACAAAGTGCGTAATTTTTACAAAAGCCATGTCCACCAATTCGGGCCCAAGCTCTCTCGATCCCCGCCAGCAACAGCTACAAGAACTAATTGTACAACAACAACGTGAGCGTCGACTCTCGGTCCAACGCAACAACGCGTACTTTTCGGTGGTGTCGCCGACCCCACTGTAGATAAAGTTAAATCGGCTAGACCACCCCTTTATACATCCGTGGAGCCAACTGCAGCGCCCTGATTTCGAAGCTAGTAGAAACAGTAGGGGCAAATAACTTTGTTGTAACCCCTCTCAATAGGGGTAACATTAAAGAAATTAAATGTCAAGCCCAAACTGAGGACAATTTCCGCATCATCGAAAAGTACCTCCGTAATGCTAACATCAACTTCTATACCTACCAACTAAAAAGCAGTAAAGGGCTCCACGTTGTGTTAAAGGGGATTGAGCCATCGGTCCCTACTCAAGAAATAGCAGACGCGTTGGTCGAAAAAGGGTTTGCGGTCAAGTCCGTTGTCCTCATCATCAATAGGAACAAAGTCGCACAGCCGCTCTTTAAAATCGAGCTCCAACCAAATGCAAAGCGGTCGAAGCCAAATGAAGTGCACCCGATCTACAACCTACAGCTTCTATTGCACAGAAGAATCACCGTAGAGGAGCCCCATAAGAGACGCCAACCACCGCAGTGTAAAAACTGCCAGGAATACAACCACACCTCTAACAATTGCAATCTTAGGTCAGTGTGTGTTGGCTGCGGCGAACATCATGAAGATGGAATTTGCACCAAGGACAGAAACAACGTCGCACTAAGACTATGCAGCAACTGTGGAGGGAACCACACGGCCAACTACAGAGGATGTCCTGTCTTTAAGGATCTTAAATCACACCTAAACGGGCGCAAACCCCCAGCTGGACCAAAAATCATCTTCAACGCCTCCAAAACTACACCGGAGGTTTTCTTTGCCAAGGCTGTTAGATCATCCAACATGACTGCATGACTACAACCAGTCCTAGTGTATCCTTCGCTATGACTACAACCAGTCCTAGTGTATCCTTCGCTAGTGTGCTCCGAACTGGACAGACAGAGCCCGCGAAAGAGACCCCGTCACTCCGCCATCTACAGAATCCGCAACCCAGCGCACCAGGCCCTATTAATCTCACTCAATCAAAACATGACCACTTTTATGACGTTCATGCAAAACTGTATGCACGAACTGATGCGGAATCAAAACCTGCTTATCCAGAAGCTTATCGAGAATAAATAATGGCTTCCCTACGTCTATGTCTTTGGAATGCTAACGGCATCTCTAAGCACATAAATGAACTGCAACTATTCCTAGACTCCAGTGAAATCGACGTTTTGCTGATTTCGGAAACACATTTAACATCAAAAAAAAAAACAAACCATCCAGACGGAAAAGTTCATGGCGGGACTGGTATCCTAATCAAAAACCGTATAAAACACTCGTTCCTCAACAGATTTGAAACACAGCACCTACAAGCAACTGCTATAACCGTCCAAACCAGCTGCGGCAACACTACATTGGTTGCCCTGTACTGCCCACCACGCTTCTCAATCTCTGAAAAGGAATTTACCGATTTCTTTAACACACTCGGAGATCGCTTCATTGCAGCAGGGGACTATAACGCCAAACATACGCACTGGGGATCTCGCCTGGTAAATCCTAAAGGAAAGCAGTTGTACAACACAATAGTCAACCCTCTCAATAAGATGGATTGCGTCTCACCGGGTAGGCCTACTTATTGGCCCACAGATCCACAGAAAGTGCCTGACTTGATTGATTTCGCAGTAACCAACAGGATTCCACGTAATCGGATCACTGCGGAAACACTGCTAGATTTAACTTCCGATCACTCTCCAGTGCTATTCACATTATTAACAAGACCTCAAGTACTTGATCGCCCATATAGGCTTACAAACAACAAAACAAATTGGCTTAAATTTAAAATGTACATGAGTGCCCACATTGACTGTTCGCCGAAACTGGATGCTGCAGAGGACATTGATATGTGCGTCTCTTCACTTGAGTCGATGATGGGAGCTGCAGCAAGAGTATCCACTCCACATGCCTCTTCTTACACCAAACCTGTTGACAGGCCTACGAACCGGCGGATAGAACAATTAGTAACGGAAAAACGACGTCTAAGAAGAGAATGGCAGATTACTCGATCACCAGCAGCAAAACTTCGCCTAAGGCAAGCTAATCGCAACCTCTCCAAGGCGTTAAGACAAGAGGAAAGCTGGGCTCAAAGGAAATACATAGAAAAGCTCAGTCCAACCATCACTAAACATCCTCTGTGGAAAGCCCACCCAACTTTAAGCGCTCCTACAGAGACAATTTCACCGATAAGGAGTCCAATCGGTGGATGGGCCCGCAGTGACGAAGAGAGGGCATCCGTATTTGCCACACATCTTAAAATGGTTTTCCAGCCAAATCCAACATCAGACTCATCTGTACTTCCCCCTTCGAGCACATTCACGGATAGTGAGTACTCGGAACTCCAATCGGACGAGATCACTGCAGTTATTAAAAACCACATAAAGCCGAAAAAAGCCCCTGGCCATGACCTAATCACACCGAAAATGATCCTAGAACTCCCTATCATTGCAATACAATATATCTGCAAACTGTTCAACGCTATAATATAAATTGGCTACTTCCCAAGAACATGGAAAAAGTCCACTATCATCATGATTCCTAAAGTGGGAAAGGACAAAACCCAGCCATCATCCTATAGGCCAATTAGTTTGCTGCCATGTCTTTCAAGCTTTTTGAAAAGGTCCTGCAGATCCGACTAAACTCATTTCTGGCATCGGAGAACACAATCCCTTCACACCAGTTTGGCTACCGCGAAAAACATGGTACAATTGAACAAGTCAATCGCATAACATCCGAAATACGAACAGCATTCGAACTAAAAGAATACTGTGCGGCTGTCTTTCTCGACGTTGCCCAGGCCTTCGATAGAGTTTGGCTGGAGGGTCTGATGTTCAAAATCCGGCAAAAACTGCCACAGTACACACACAAACTCATGGAATCTTACCTTTACAATAGGAAATTCGCTGTAAGATGTAATGGCTCCGTCTCCGCTGATTTTGAAATCAAAGCTGGTGTACCGCAAGGTAGTGTACTCGGCCCATTGCTCTACCTGCTGTACACTGCAGACTTACCAACGAGTTTAGGACTTACAACGTCCACTTTTGCCGATGACACGGCAATCCTTAGCAGATCCAAATGTCCAATACAAGCCTCTACAAAACTAGAGGAACACCTTAAGGTGGTAGAGGAATGGCTAGCAACCTGGCGTATCCGGGTCAACGAGCAGAAATGCAAACATGTTACATTTACGCTTAACAGAAGAAACTGTCCAGCTCTAATGCTAAACAACGTACCAGTTCCTCAAGCCGTGGATGTCACTTACCTTGGCATCCACCTAGACAGAAGACTAACTTGGCGCAAGCACATCGAAGCAAAAAAGGCACAGCTTAAACTGAAAGCGAGTAGCCTACATTGGATCATCAATGCTCGGTCCCCTCTACGTCTGGAGTATAAAGTCCTCCTATACAACTCCGTACTGAAACCCATCTGGACTTACGGAGCCGTACTATGGGGAAATGCAAGTACCAGCAATGTCGATATTATACAAAGAGCGCAGTCGAAGATTTTAAGATCAATCACGGGGGCCCCGTGGTATATACGAAACGACAACATTCAAAATGATCTAAATATACCTAGCGTAAAATCTGAAATAAGTACTCAACAACTAAAGTATTCTGCGAAACTGGATGCACACTCAAATGTTCTTGCCAATTCCCTTACGCGAACTAATAATAGAACTCGTCTTAAAAGAAATGACAGACCAACCCAATAACAAGTGATTAGGGCCGCCTGCAATATCCCCAGGATTTATCTTAAGTACTAGTCTAAGAAAAAATATCTCAAACTTGTTGTTAGGCTCTAATTTAAGAGTAGATTCAACAAATATATATTAAACGTTAAAAAAAAAAAAAAAAAATTATGGGCTTCGATTTGCTAACGCAAGCAGGGGTAACCCTAAACTTACACAGCGGTAGTATTACATATGGCAGTACGGCGGAAGCACTGCAACACCATACTTGCGATAGCGTTAATTTCACACGCATTGATGACATAATAGTTCCTGATAGCGTAAGAGAGGAATTTAAAAAGGTAATACTGAACAGGATCGGCGCATTTTCGACCTCTAACGAGGCATTGCCATATAACACTTCAGTTATTGCCACAGTTCACACAATAGACAACCAAGAAGTGTACTCCAAGTCTTACCCATATCCTATGGGTGTAGCCGATTTTGTTAATAACGAAATCGCTCAATTGTTAAAAGACGGCATTATAAGACCATCTCGGTCTGCGTACAACAGTCCTGCATGGGTTGTTGACAAAAAACTCAACCCATGCTTGAACTCAAACGGTAACAAAAACAAACGACTCGTTATTGACTTTCGAAAGTTAAACGAGCGAACCATTGCCGACCGGTACCCTATGCCAAGCATTCCAATGATTCTAGCGAATCTTGGAAAGGCAAAATTTTTCACGACTCTGGACTTAAAATCTGGATACCATCAAATCTATCTAGCTGAAAAAGATCACGCGAAAACGGCGTTCTCAGTAAACGGAGGAAAATACAAATTCTGTCGCTTACCCCTTGGTTTGAAAAATGCCGGAAGCATATTTCAGAGAGCAATCGATGATGTTCTAAGGGTACAAATCGGGAAAATATGCTACGTCTACGTAGATTTTTTTTTTTTTTTTAACGTTTAATATATATATAGTTGTTGAATCTACTCTTAAATTAGAGCCTAATCACTTGTTATTGGGTTGGTCTGTCATTTCTTTTAAGACGAGTTCTATTATTAGTTCGCGTAAGGCAATTGGCAAGAACATTTGGGTGTGCATCCAGTTTCGCAGAATACTTTAGTTGTTGAGTACCTATTTCAGATTTTACGCTAGGTATATTTAGATCATTTTGAATGTTGTCGTTTCGTATATACCACGGGGCCCCCGTGATTGATCTTAGAATCTTCGACTGCGCTCTTTGTATAATATCGACCCCACAGTACGGCTCCGTAAGTCCAGATGGGTTTCAATACGGAGTTGTATAGGAGGACTTTATACTCCAGTTGTAGAGGGGACCGAGCATTGGTGATCCAATGTAGGCTACTCGCTTTCAGTTTAAGCTGTGACTTTTTTGCTTCGATGTGCTTGCGCCAAGTTAGTCTTCTGTCTAGGTGGATGCCAAGGTAAGTGACATCCACGGCTTGAGGAACTGGTACGTTGTTTAGCTTTAGAGCTGGACAGTTTCTTCTGTTAAGCGTAAATGTAACATGTTTGCATTTCTGCTCGTTGACCCGGATACGCCAGGTTGCTAGCCATTCCTCTACCACCTTGAGGTGTTCCTCTAATTTTGCAGAGGCTTGTATTGGGCATTTGGATCTGCTGAGGATTGCCGTGTCATCGGAAAAAGTGAACGTTGTAAGTCCTAAACTCGTTGGTAAATCTGCAGTGCACAGCAGGTAGAGCAATGGGCCGAGTACACTGCCTTGCGGTACACCAGTTTTGATTTCAAAATCAGCCGAGACGGAGCCATTACAGCGAATTTCCTATTGTAAAGGTAATATTCCATGAGTTTGTGGGTGTACTGTGGCAGTTTTTGCCGGATTTTGAACATCAGACCCTCCAACCAAACTCTATCAAAAGCCTGGGCAACGACGAGAAAGACAGCCGCACAGTATTCTTTTAGTTCGATGATGGCTGGGTTTTGTCCTTTCCCACTTTAGGAATCATGATGATAGTGGACTTTTTCCATGTTCTTGGGAAGTAGCCAATTTTTATTATAGCGTTGAACATTTTGCAGATACATTGTATGGTGATGATAGGGAGTTCTAGGATCATTTTCGGTGTGATTAGGTCATGGCCAGGCACTTTTTTCGGCTTTATGTGGTTTTTAATAACTGCAGTGATCTCGTCCGATTGGAGTTCCGAGTACTCACTATCCGTGAATGTGCTCGAAGGGGGAAGTACAGATGAGTCTGATGTTGGATTTGGCTGGAAAACCATTTTAAGATGTGTGGCAAATACGGATGCCCTCTCTTCGTCACTGCGGGCCCATCCACCGATTGGACTCCTTATCGGTGAAATTGTCTCTGTAGGAGCGCTTAAAGTTGGGTGGGCTTTCCACAGAGGATGTTTAGTGCTGGTTGGACTGAGCTTTTCTATGTATTTCCTTTGAGCCCAGCTTTCCTCTTGTCTTAACGCCTTGGAGAGGTTGCGATTAGCATGCCTTAGGCGAAGTTTTGCTGCTGGTGAGCGAGTAATCAGTTTCGGCGAACAGTCAATGTGGGCACTCATGTACATTTTAAATTTAAGCCAATTTGTTTTGTTGTTTGTGAGCCTATAAGGGCGATCAAGTACTTGAGGTCTTGTTAATAGAGTGAATAGCACTGGAGAGTGATCGGAAGTTAAATCTAGCAGTGTATTCGCAGTGATCCGATTAAGTGGAATCCTCTTGGTTACTGCGAAATCAATCAAGTCAGGCACTTTCTGTGGATCTGTGGGCAAATAAGTAGGCCTACCCGGTGAAACGCAATCCATCCAGAGGGTTGACTATTGTGTTGTACAACTGCTTGCCTTTAGGATTTACCAGGCGAGATCCCCAGTGCGTATGTTTGGCGTTATAGTCCCCTGCTGCAATGAAGCGATCTCCGAGTGTGTTAAAGAAATCGGTAAATTCCTTTTCAGAGATTGAGAAGCGTGGTGGGCAGTACAGGGCAACCAATGTAGTGTTGCCGCAGCTGGTTTGGACGGTTATAGAAGTTGCTTGTAGGTGCTGTGTTCCAAATCTGTTGAGGAACGAGTGTTTTATACGGTTTTTGATTAGGATACCAGTCCCGCCATGAGCTTTTCCGTCTGGATGGTTTGTTGCGTAGAAGGTATATTTTGGTATTTGAAAATTATTTTTTGATGTTAAATGTGTTTCCGAAATCAGCAAAACGTCGATTTCACTTGAGTCTAGGAATAGTTGCAGTTCATTTTTGTGCTTGGAGATGCCGTTAGCATTCCAAAAACATAGACGTAGGGGAGCCATTATTTATTCTCGATAAGCTTCTGGATAAGCTAGTTTTGATTCCGCATCAGTTCGTGCATACAGTTTTGCATGAACGTCATAAAAGTGGTCATGTTTTGATTGAGTGAGATCAATAGGGCCTCTAAACCACTTGGAGTTTGCTGGCCAAGCTCTGGTGCGCCAGGTTGCGGATTCTGTAGATGGTGGAGAGACGGGATCTCTTTCGCGGGCTCCGTCTGTCTAGTTCGGAGCACACTAGGACTGGTTGTAGCAGTCATGTTGGATGATCTAACAGCCTTGGCGAAGAAAACCTCCAGTGTAGTTTTGGAGGCGTTGAAGGTGATTTTTGGTCCAGATGGGGGTTTGCGCCCGTTTAGGTGTGATTTAAGATCCTTGAAGACAGGACATCCTCTGTAGTTGGCCGTGTGGTTCCCTCCACAGTTGCTGCATAGCCTTAGTGCGACGTTTCTGTCCTTGGTGCAAATGTCATCTTCATGATGTTCGCCGCAGCCAACACACACTGACCTAAGATTGATTAATTGTTAGAGGTGTGGTTGTATTCCTGGCAGTTTTTACACCGCGGTGGTTGGCGTCTCTTATGGGGCTCCTCTACGGTGATTTTAAAGAGCGGCTGTGCGACTTTGTTCCTGTTGATGATGTTAACAACGGACTTGACCGCAAACCCTTTTTCGACCAACGCGTCTGCTATTTCTTGAGTAGGGACCGATGGCTCAATCCCCTTTAACACAACCTGGAGATCTTTACTGCTTTTAAGTTGGTAGGTATAGAAGTTGATGTTAGCATTACGGAGGTACTTTTCGATGATGCGGAAATTGTCCTCAGTTTGGGTTTGACATTTAATTTCTTCAATGTTACCCCTATTGAGTGGGGTTACAACAAAGTTATTTGCCCCTACTGTTTCTACTAGCTTCGAAATCAGGGCGCTGCAGTTGGCTCCACGGATGTATAAAGGGGGTGGTCTAGCCGATTTAACTTTATCTACAGCGCCGGCTTGATCGTCTTGCTGATTGGCAAGAATTTTAAAACGATTCCCGCTAAGGGGTGCTACTCGTTCATTTGGTTTGGTTATTTTCGGCGTATTGCCACTTTTTTTCTTTTGCGGGCTTAGCTTCCGCATAGTTATTTTAATATAGCTATTCATTCCAGTTTGGACAGAAGTCGTTGGGTTTACTATTGTAGCTGACTCTGGGCGACTTGTCGTTGACGGCTTGAGGCAGGTCAATACTTCGGCAGACGTTGCAGTAGTTGCTGTCAACGAGCTGATGGTGCAATCGGTGACCCAGTTATCGATATTGATGGAGAAGCACACTGCTCTTTTCACGGTAAGTTGCTGTTGATTGCTGAGTGGCTGGCACTTTCGGTGTTATTGCTTACGTTAGCATTCAGTGGGGTCGGCGACACCACCGAAAAGTACGCGTTGTTGCGTTGGACCGAGAGTCGACGCTCACGTTGTTGTTGTACAATTAGTTCTTGTAGCTGTTGCTGGTGGGGATAGAGAGAGCTTGGGCCCGAATTGGTGGACATGGCTTTTGTAAAAATTACCACTTTGTTGTTGCAACTTAGTATTTATTGCTATTAGAGCAATCTAATAGCAATATGATTGTAAATAGGCGTCTCTGAGGCGACTGAGAGCCCTACACAAATTTTTGCAACCGCAGTCTTTTTTTTACACTCAATTTTTGCGGAGTGCATTAAAAAACGCGTCTTACTCGGCGGCAGTTGATTGGGACTGATTTATTTAGCTTTAGATTCATATTCCCATTTATGTACTTAGGTTTAGTTCCCTTTTATTTTCTTCAACATATTCAGTTTTTGTATAACCCTTTGACAATAAAAAAGCATAACTCCGGCACTTAGCCGAAACACAATTTATCATCTATAATATATTGCTGATCCACAAGGACGGTGATTCAGATACCTAATCGTATGTCATCCTAATCAACATAATCAGCAACCCCTAGCAGGAACCAGTGGACATATCCAACATCATAACTGGTGCCCAACCGGAATTGGATTACCCTCTAAGAATCCACACCCTACCAACATGTAAGTGACTGTTCAGAAAAAATAAAGACAAATTATAATATATAAATTTGAAACCAAACAAATATAAAAACAATAAAAGTGGCAGCATAAAGTGATCTTGTGTATAATTTGCAGTAGGTTTGTAACTAATTTGCATTGAATTTATTTGCATTGAATTTAATTGTGAGTTTGAATGTGTGTTATATTGTTAGATTGAATTCGCTAAGACACTGTGTTAAACAACTGCCAATGAGTTGGTCCTATAGGGACATTAAAAAAGAGGGACGAAGATATTATAGTACAATCTAGGCCTCAGGCACTCGATCAAACAGAATTGAATCCACAAACGTTAAAAGTTATAATAGAGAGCGCAGTCAGCACCGCGCTTAACGCACAAGAACAACGCATAAGAGGCGAGATACACGCCGAGCTCGAATATCTGAGAAACCAAGTGAACTCATTTAGAATTGAAGCGAGGCAGTGATCATTTTAAAAAATAAAGTTTGTGGTGCCGCACGCGCATTGCTTACCTCACATAACACTGTGCTAAATTTCGATGCAATCATTGCTAGACTTGATTGCACATACGCCGATAAAACGTCTCTGCGCGTTCTTAGACATCAGTTAGAAATGGTCAGACAAGGAGACCTAGAATTAATGCAGTACTATGATGAGGTTGAGAAAAAACTCACTCTTATTACAAATAAAATGCCATGACGCATGAGGAGCAAGCAGCCGTCATTCTTAATACAGAAATTAGGAGCGATGCTCTGCACGCCTTCATTGCAGGCCTGAGGAGGCCTATTAAGGCACTAGTTATACTAGCACAGCCCAAAGATTTGCTTTCGGCTTTAGCACTGGCTCGCGACGCTGAGAACAGTATAGAAAGGAGCATGTTCGCTGCTACGTATGCTAAAGCAATTCAAGATAGGAGCCACCCAGGGGAAAAAAACAAGCAAGGGAATCGCTCAATGCCCAGACAGGGAAAACATTGTGAGAAAAACCCCCATTTTACAAAAAAACAATTCCAAAACTGACCCCAACATGGTGAGCAGGGACCAACATCAAACAGTAAACAAATTCGAGCCCAAGACCAAGCACAACCGATGGATGTTGATCCATCAGTTTCCAAACTGAGACAGCGGACTGCTTGGGGTAAAACCCGCGGTAGCGCCACTTATGGCGAATCTCAAAAGAGACAGAACGCATCAGAGCGTATGACTGGGCAGAGTCGCCAGAATGTTAACAACTTTTCTCAACTTTTTCTTCGAGCGACAGTTGGCTGGTAGAACACTAAAAATTCTAATCGACACTGGGGCGGCAAAGAATTATGTAAAACCCGTAAAGGAGTTAAGAAACATAACACTTGTCGACACCCCATTTACTGTGAACTCCATACATGGGTCCAGTAAAATTAAAGAAAAATGCTTCATGAGAATTTTCGGAAAGAATGCCCCGTTTTTCATTTTAGATACCCTTGATACTTTTGATGCCATAATAGGCTTCGATTTGCTAACGCAAGCAGGGGTAACCCTAAACTTACACAGCGGTAGTATTACATATGGCAGTACGGCGGAAGCACTGCAACACCATACTTGCGATAGCGTTAATTTCACACGCATTGATGACATAATAGTTCCTGATAGCGTAAGAGAGGAATTTAAAAAGGTAATACTGAACAGGATCGGCGCATTTTCGACCTCTAACGAGGCATTGCCATATAACACTTCAGTTATTGCCACAGTTCACACAATAGACAACCAAGAAGTGTACTCCAAGTCTTACCCATATCCTATGGGTGTAGCCGATTTTGTTAATAACGAAATCGCTCAATTGTTAAAAGACGGCATTATAAGACCATCTCGGTCTGCCTACAACAGTCCTGCATGGGTTGTTGACAAAAAAGGCTTGAACTCAAACGGTAACAAAAACAAACGACTCGTTATTGACTTTCGAAAGTTAAACGAGCGAACCATTGCCGACCGGTACCCTATGCCAAGCATTCCAATGATTCTAGCGAATCTTGGAAAGGCAAAATTTTTCACGACTCTGGACTTAAAATCTGGATACCATCAAATCTATCTAGCTGAAAAAGATCACGCGAAAACGGCGTTCTCAGTAAACGGAGGAAAATACAAATTCTGTCGCTTACCCCTTGGTTTGAAAAATGCCGGAAGCATATTTCAGAGAGCAATCGATGATGTTCTAAGGGTACAAATCGGGAAAATATGCTACGTCTACGTAGATTTTTTTTTTTTTTTTTTAACGTTTAATATATATATAGTTGTTGAATCTACTCTTAAATTAGAGCCTAATCACTTGTTATTGGGTTGGTCTGTCATTTCTTTTAAGACGAGTTCTATTATTAGTTCGCGTAAGGCAATTGGCAAGAACATTTGGGTGTGCATCCAGTTTCGCAGAATACTTTAGTTGTTGAGTACCTATTTCAGATTTTACGCTAGGTATATTTAGATCATTTTGAATGTTGTCGTTTCGTATATACCACGGGGCCCCCGTGATTGATCTTAGAATCTTCGACTGCGCTCTTTGTATAATATCGACCCCACAGTACGGCTCCGTAAGTCCAGATGGGTTTCAATACGGAGTTGTATAGGAGGACTTTATACTCCAGTTGTAGAGGGGACCGAGCATTGGTGATCCAATGTAGGCTACTCGCTTTCAGTTTAAGCTGTGACTTTTTTGCTTCGATGTGCTTGCGCCAAGTTAGTCTTCTGTCTAGGTGGATGCCAAGGTAAGTGACATCCACGGCTTGAGGAACTGGTACGTTGTTTAGCTTTAGAGCTGGACAGTTTCTTCTGTTAAGCGTAGATGTAACATGTTTGCATTTCTGCTCGTTGACCCGGATACGCCAGGTTGCTAGCCATTCCTCTACCACCTTGAGGTGTTCCTCTAATTTTGCAGAGGCTTGTATTAGGCATTTGGATCTGCTGAGGATTGCCGTATCATCGGCAAAAGTAGACGTTGTAAGTCCTAAACTCGTTGGTAAGTCTGCAGTGTACAGCATGTAGAGCAATGGGCCGAGTACACTGCCTTCCGGTACACCAGCTTTGATTTCAAAATCATCCGAGACGGAGCCATTACATCTTACAGCGAATTTCCTATTGTAAAGGTAAGATTCCATGAGTTTGTGGTCGTACTGTGGCAGTTTTTGCCGGATTTTGAACATCAGACCCTCCAGGAAAACTCTATCGAAAGCCTGGGCAACGTCGGGAAAGACAGCCGCACAGTATTCTTTTAGTTCGAATGCTGTTCGTATTTCGGATGTTATGCGATTGACTTGTTTAATTGTACCATGTTTTTCGCGGAAGCCGAACTGGTGTGAAGGGATTGTGTTCTCCGATGCCAGAAATGAGTCTAGTCGGATCTGCAGGACCTTTTCAAAAAGCTTCGAAAGACATGGCAGCAAACTAATTGGCCTATAGGATGATGGCTGGGTTTTGTCCTTTCCCACTTTAGGAATCATGATGATAGTGGACTTTTTCCATGTTCTTGGGAAGTAGCCAATTTTTATTATAGCGTTGAACATTTTGCAGATACATTGTATGGTGATGATAGGGAGTTCTAGGATCATTTTCGGTGTGATTAGGTCATGGCCAGGCGCTTTTTTCGGCTTTATGTGGTTTTTAATAACTGCAGTGATCTCGTCCGATTGGAGTTCCGAGTACTCACTATCCGTGAATGTGCTCGAAGGGGGAAGTACAGATGAGTCTGATGTTGGATTTGGCTGGAAAACCATTTTAAGATGTGTGGCAAATACGGATGCCCTCTCTTCGTCACTGCGGGCCCATCCACCGATTGGACTCCTTATCGGTGAAATTGTCTCTGTAGGAGCGCTTAAAGTTGGGTGGGCTTTCCACAGAGGATGTTTAGTGCTGGTTGGACTGAGCTTTTCTATGTATTTCCTTTGAGCCCAGCTTTCCTCTTGCCTTAACGCCTTGGAGAGGTTGCGATTAGCTTGCCTTAGGCGAAGTTTTGCTGCTGGTGAGCGAGTAATCAGTTTCGGCGAACAGTCAATGTGGGCACTCATGTACATTTTAAATTTAAGCCAATTTGTTTTGTTGTTTGTGAGCCTATAAGGGCGATCAAGTACTTGAGGTCTTGTTAATAGTGTGAATAGCACTGGAGAGTGATCGGAAGTTAAATCTAGCAGTGTATTCGCAGTGATCGGATTAAGTGGAATCCTCTTGGTTACTGCGAAATCAATCAAGTCAGGCACTTTCTGTGGATCTGTGGGCAAATAAGTAGGCCTACCCGGTGAAACGCAATCCATCCAGAGGGTTGACTATTGTGTTGTACAACTGCTTGCCTTTAGGATTTACCAGGCGAGATCCCCAGTGCGTATGTTTGGCGTTATAGTCCCCTGCTCCAATGAAGCGATCTCCGAGTGTGTTAAAGAAATCGGTAAATTCCTTTTCAGAGATTGAGAAGCGTGGTGGGCAGTACAGGGCAACCAATGTAGTGTTGCCGCAGCTGGTTTGGACGGTTATAGAAGTTGCTTGTAGGTGCTGTGTTCCAAATCTGTTGAGGAACGAGTGTTTTATACGGTTTTTGATTAGGATACCAGTCCCGCCATGAGCTTTTCCGTCTGGATGGTTTGTTGCGTAGAAGGTATATTTTGGTATTTGAAAATTATTTTTTGATGTTAAATGTGTTTCCGAAATCAGCAAAACGTCGATTTCACTTGAGTCTAGGAATAGTTGCAGTTCATTTTTGTGCTTGGAGATGCCGTTAGCATTCCAAAAACATAGACGTAGGGAAGCCATTATTTATTCTCGATAAGCTTCTGGATAAGCTAGTTTTGATTCCGCATCAGTTCGTGCATACAGTTTTGCATGAACGTCATAAAAGTGGTCATGTTTTGATTGAGTGAGATCAATAGGGCCTCTAAACCACTTGGAGTTTGCTGGCCAAGCTCTGGTGCGCCAGGTTGCGGATTCTGTAGATGGTGGAGAGACGGGGTCTCTTTCGCGGGCTCCGTCTGTCTAGTTCGGAGCACACTAGGACTGGTTGTAGCAGTCATGTTGGATGATCTAACAGCCTTGGCGAAGAAAACCTCCAGTGTAGTTTTGGAGGTGTTGAAGGTGATTTTTGGTCCAGATGGGGGTTTGCGCCCGTTTAGGTGTGATTTAAGATCCTTGAAGACAGGACATCCTCTGTAGTTGGCCGTGTGGTTCCCTCCACAGTTGCTGCATAGCCTTAGTGCGACGTTGTTTCTGTCCTTGGTGCAAATGCCATCTTCATGATGTTCGCCGCAGCCAACACACACTGACCTAAGATTGATTAATTGTTAGAGGTGTGGTTGTATTCCTGGCAGTTTTTACACTGCGGTGGTTGGCGTCTCTTATGGGGCTCCTCTACGGTGATTTTAAAGAGCGGCTGTGCGACTTTGTTCCTGTTGATGATGTTAACAACGGACTTGACCGCAAACCCTTTTTCGACCAACGCGTCTGCTATTTCTTGAGTAGGGACCGATGGCTCAATCCCCTTTAACACAACCTGGAGATCTTTACTGCTTTTTAGTTAGTAGGTAAAGAAGTTGATGTTAGCATTACGGAGGTACTTTTCGATGATGCGGAAATTGTCCTCAGTTTGGGTTTGACATTTAATTTCTTTAATGTTACCCCTATTGAGTGGGGTTACAACAAAGTTATTTGCCCCTACTGTTTCTACTAGCTTCGAAATCAGGGCGCTGCAGTTGGCTCCACGGATGTATAAAGGGGGTGGTCTAGCCGATTTAACTTTATCTACAGCGCCGGCTTGATCGGCAAGAATTTTAAAACGATTCCCGCTAAGGGGTTCTACTCGTTCATTTGGTTTGGTTATTTTCGGCGGATTGCCACTTTTTTTCTTTTGCGGGCTTAGCTTCCGCTTAGTTATTTTAATATAGCTATTCATTCCAGTTTGGACAGAAGTCGTTGGGCTTACTATTGTAGCTGACTCTGGGCGACTTGTCGTTGACGTCTTGAGGCAGGTCAATACTTCGGCAGACGTTGCAGTAGTTGCTGTCAAAGAGCTGACGGTGCTGGTCGGTGACCCGATTCGATATCGATATTGATGGAGAAGCACACTGCTCTCTCCACGGTAAGTTGCTGTTGATTGCTGAGTGGCTGGCACTTTCGGTGTTATTGCTTACGTTAGCATTCAGTGGGGTAAAAAAAAACACGTCTGTACACGGCGGCAGTTGAATTGTAACGTAGATGACGTGTTAATATTTTCTGAAAATGAAGCCGAGCATGTCAAACACATTGACACTGTGCTCCAGCTGCTCTGTAACGCTAACATGAGAGTGTCGAAAGAAAAGACAAAATTTTTTAAAGAAAGCGCCGAATATTTGGGTTTCATCGTCCCTAGTGACGGAACAAAAACTGACCCCGAAAAGGTCATGGCAATTCAGGAGTACCCCGAGCCAAAGAGCCTTTATGCACTAAGATCGTTTTTGGGCCTTGCTAGTTATTACAGGGTGTTTATTAAGGATTTTGCATCAATCGCAAGACCTTTAACCGACATACTGAAAGGTCCCAATAGACTTTGATGAATTGCAACGTCACACCTTTGACCGCTTAAGAAACATTCTGGCATCCGAGGATGTCATACTCATGTACACGAACTTTCAAAAACCTTTCGACCTCACAACCGGCGCTTCTGCCGACGGGATTGAAGCAGTGTTGTCCCAGGGCGGGAGGCCAATAACAATGATATCCCGAATATTAAAGCAAAGTGAACCACTTTACGCCACTAATGAAAGGGAATTGTTGGCAATCGTGTGGGCTCTTGGAAAACTACAGAACTACCTGTATGGAACCAGAGAGTTGCACATTTTTACAGATCACCAACCGCTCACATTTTCCGTGTCACAAAAAAACACAAATGCGAGAATTAAAAAGTGGATGGCTTTTATTGAAGAACGTAACGCTCAATGTCATTACAAGCCAGGGAAAGAAAACCTAGTGGCAGATGCCTTATCAAGGCAAAATGTAAATGCCCTACAAGATGACATTCAATCATGTGCTGCCACCGTCCACAGTGAGCTTTCCTTGACCTACACAATCGAGACAACAGACAAGCCTGTTAATCTCTTTAGAAACCAAGTAATCCTAGAAGAGGCGCGCTACAACTTGCATCGGAGACTAATTCTATTCGGCAGCAAAACTCGCCATGTGATACAATTCACAGATAAGAACGATCTCCTTGAATCCTTAAAGCTTGTAGCGAACCGTGATGTTGTAAATGCATTCCATTGCGATCTTCCTACATGAGCCGCCTTTCAACATGAATTAGTGCGACTTTTCCCCACAACAAAGTTTTGGCATTGCAAGAACATGGTTACTGATATAACCAACAAAGATGATCAGATTCAGATAGTTAATACCGAACATAATCGCGCACATAGAGCAGCGCAAGAAAATATCAAACAAATACTCCGGGAGTATTACTTCCCAAAAATGGCCAAATTAACCAATGAAATCGTCTTAAATTGCAAAGTCTGCACCACAGCTAAGTACGACCGTCACCCAAAAAAACAAGAACTTGGGCAAACACCTATTCCGTCTTATCCCGGCGAAATGCTGCATATCGATATATTCTCCACTGACCACAAGCTATTCTCGACCTGCGTGGACAAGTTTTCCAAATTTGCTGTTGTACAACCCTTATTACCCCGAACAATAACGGATATTACTATCCCCATATTGCAATTACTCAATATTTTTCCAAAAATAAAGACAATTTATTGTGACAACGAAGCATCGTTTAATTCAAAGACGGTTACTTCGATGTTAAAAAATCAATTTGAAATAGACGTAGTAAACGCACCTCCATTGCATAACTGCTCGAATGGACAAGTGGAACGATTCCACAGTACATTGCTAGAGATAGCCAGATACATGAAAATTGATAAACAACTTAATGATACGACACAGATCATAGTAAGAGCAGCAATAGAATATAATAAAACAATTCATTCGGTTACGAATGAATTGGTTAAAGCCAATAGACGTTATCCATGCACAACACACTGTTTTGCGGGAAAATATTAAAGACAGAATAAACAAAGCACAACAAGATCAACTCAACAGATGCAACCCAGATAGGCAAAATAGTGTCTTTGACGTAGCCGACAAAGTATTTATTAAGAACAATAAAAGGTTGGGAAACAAATTATCCCCGTTGTGTTCTGAGGGACACGCCTACAGCAGACCTGGGAACTTCTGTACTTATTAAGAAGAGGGTGGTCCATAAGGACAATTTGAAGTAATTTTGATCAAGTTCTTTATTTGCTATATCAAACCACAAAGTCACTATAGTCATTGTTTACATTCCCCACAAGTTAATCACCATAATACTGTCAGTCCTAGCCGCAGCAGGAGCACGCATTACCGACTACTCCAATGCAAATTACATTCCCGTGCTAGACGGCAATGTTTTAATATGGGAGCAACGCAGCTACCTAAGACATTCGACGAACCCGACTGAATTCACGCAAATCATAGACGATACGATAAAACTGGCTGAATTATTTCCCTTGACGAACATGCGAAAATTTATAGAAGTAGACATAAAACATGTTACAAATCGTTTGTCCGCGTTAATGATACACCACAGGATAGCAAGAAGTCTAGATTTTTTGGGCACAGCGCTAAAGGTTGTGGCAGGAACGCCTGATGCGGCAGATTTGGAAAGAATTAAAATAACAGAAGCACAGCTAATTCAATCTAACAATAGACAAATAATAATTAACACAGAAACTCAAAGGCCGATTAATTTACTTACAAATACTGTTAATAAAATAATACAGTCCAGAAGTGGTGAAATTACCGATATCCCACACTTATACGAAACTTTACTAGCAAGAAAAGTAAAGTTGATCAGCCATTTTTGATCAAGAAGATTTAAAATTTATTTGTACCGAACAGTTCACAACAGTCTCCATAGTTAATTTAATGGCTGTGTCCAACATTAAAATATTTCAGTCCGATAGTACCATACATATAATTATAGATTACCCTAGAATTAAACTTTTATGTAAGAAGGTCATTATTTTCCCTGTGATACATGGGGACACCATACTACAGATACACGACAACATAGTGGCAGAATGCGACGACGGAGTGAAGGCGGTCACAGAATGCGTTACCAACAATCACGCAACATTTTGCAAACTGGCTAAGCATGACACACATGCGCTCGCGGACTACATTCAGGGCAATCTGCTATATGTCGCACACAGCCCAGTCACCTGGAGCCCATTACAAGGGTTGACGAGGGGATAATTATTGCTAACACGCGTGCGAGTATCAGCGTAGATGATGGCCCTACGTTACACGTCAACGGAACCCATCTTATAACGGTTGAGAAAAGCGCTACCATGAACGGGACCATGTACCTCAACCACAACAAGGTCAAAAGCAAGGTTCCTGGCATCCCAGCTTCCCCTTTACTACATATAACGGGACACGATCATGTTTTAAGTCTACCTCTGCTACAGCGAATGAATGAACTCAACCTAAACGCCATCCAGGAGTTGAATGATGATATGATATCCAACGGATCGCCCAAGGTTTGGTTCGCGATCGGAGTACTTGTAAGCTTCTTGCTCTGTAGCCTCGTCGTAACTGGTTACTGCAGGTACCAGAGGAAGTCAGCTGCTAAACTGCAAAAATTCGTCCAAGAGTCATGCATCACCGAGGACGGCAATGAACTTAGAAGGGGAGAAGTTAACAAACAATTCAACGAACTGCCTCCGCACTAAGTCTTAGAACAATCTGTGCAGCTGCAACGTCGATGTGACGAATTCCATCTAAACATAAATATGCTGACACAGCGTCTGAACAAGAGCCCATAGCATGACCATACGCCTTACATATTTACTTCTTATGTATTTAGCTTTAGATTCATATTCCCATTTATGTACTTAGGTTTAGTTCCCTTTTATTTTCTTCAACATATTCAGTTTTTGTGTAACCCTTTAACAATAAAGAAGCATAACTCCGGCACTTAGCCGAAACACAATTTATCATCTCTAATATATTGCTGATCCACAAGGACGGTGATTCAGATACCTAATCGTATCTCATCTTTATCAACATAAATGAATCCATAAGCTGGATCCCACCAACGGCAACCCCTAGCAGGAACCAGTGGACATATCCAACATCATAACTTACATGCCAAATAGTAGGCATTAATAACATAAAATGTGAATCACTTTCGAACTACGATGTAGTCCAAAACCTAAAAGACAATAGAAAAGAGTCTGTAATTAGTATATTAAAGAAAAATTTTCCAATTCTGTTTAAAAAGCAACTTGAAGAAATATGCACCGAGTACAGTGATGTGTTCGGACTTGAGACCGAACCAATCACAACAAATAATTTTTATAAGCAAAAATTGCGACTTAATGATGATGAGCCAGTATATGTAAAAAATTATCGATGTCCGCATAGCCAAATAGAAGAAATCCAGCGTCAAGTTGGAAAGTTAATTGAATAAAATATTGTTGAACCGTCTGTATCACCATATAATAGCCCACTTTTATTAGTTCCGAAGAAAGCTCTTCCGGGCTCTAAAGAGAAAAAAACAAAAACATTGCTTTTTTAACAAGAAATGGTTCAATCGCTTCACGCGATTACCATTTGGGTTGAAAATAGCTCCTAATTCATTTCAGAGAATGATGACAATAGCATTCTCAGGCCTAGAGCCTTCGCAAGCTTTCCTTTATATATATATATTTAATCGTTATTGGTTGTTCTGAACAACATATGATAAAAAAAAACTTCGCCGAATATTCACGGCACATAACGAGATTATGTAAAAAGAATGTCCCATTTGAATGGACAACAGAGTGTGAAAAAGCATTCCAATATCTAAAAAAAAAACTTGTTGAACCAAATTTATTATTAAAAATAAAAATAAGTAAACAAGAAACAAAAAAAAAAAAAAATATTAATAAGAATATATATATATATATATTTTTCTTTCAATATTGAAAAAAAAACTTTTTTAAATATATATAGATATCTTTCAAAATTGAAAAAAAAACTTTTTTAAATATATATATAGATATCCTTCGAAATTGAAAAAAAACAATTTTTTTTGTAAATTTATATATAGATATGTCTCAAAATTGAAAAAAAAAGAAAATAATAATTTCCTTTTTCTTACACAACATAATAGATAAAATATATAAAAATAATAATAATAATTTTTATATTAAATAACTTCAATATATTACTTTAATTTTTTTAAATAAGGGAGGTGTAGTATGTTGTATGCCAAATGAGCATATGCCCACTGTATTGTAGAGTATACAACATAACAAGTGGTCATATGCCCAACTATAAAGTAAGAGTAACACCTCATAACATAACGACACTTTGTTGCTATGTTTATACAACAACAAATATACACAAGTGCAGTAATAGGATCCGCCACTTTTCGATCGTTCATTCCTATTGGGATCTTTATGATATAGTCAATCGATCTTGATCAAATTTAGCACAGTTAGTAGGTGTAATAAACACCTTACACAACATAATAGATAAAATATATAAAAATAATAATAATAATTTTTATATTAAATAACTTCAATATATTACTTTAATTTTTTAAAAAAAGGGAGGTGTAGTATGTTGTATGCCAAATGAGCATATGCCCACTGTATTGTAGAGTATACAAAATAACAAGTGGTCATATGCCCAACTATAAAGTAAGAGTAACACCTCATAACATAACGACACTTTGTTGCTATGTTTATACAACAACAAATATACACAAGTGCAGTAATAGGATCCGCCACTTTTCGATCGATCATTCCTATTGGGATCTTTATGATATAGTCAACCGATCTTGATCAAATTTAGCACAGTTAGTAGGTGTAATAAACTCACTAATATGATATTTCACGACAATAGCTCAGAAAATAACGAAGTTATTGAAAACTGTCACTATTATTGACTTTGCCGTTTGTATGTGCACTGTACATTATAATCTACATGCAAAATTTCAGCTAATTTGTTTAACGTCCGAAATCGTAGCTCGGACGGACATGGCTATTTGAACTCGTCTCGCGCTGATTAAGAATATATATACTTTATATGGTCGGAGATACTTCCTTCTAAGCGTTACACACTTCTGACCAAAACTAATATACCCTTTTTGCAAGGGTATAATAAATTTTACCATTTGTCAACAAACATTTTTTTAACAGTGCATTTGACATGTTATTAACAGTGTATGTGACACTGCAGCGCTGCACCAGAGCTAGGCCCTAGTTTAGGGAATGGGCCGTGACGACAACTGCTCTATAGGATTAAAGTCAGGAGATTTGGGTGGTGTAAGCAACTGTTTTTTAACATTACAGAGAAGCCACGTTATGAGCCGTGTGGCTCGGATCATTATCTTGCGAAAAAAATCAGCAATTTTCAATTTAAGAAAGTTGATTGTGATCTAACGTAGATTCTATAAATAAAAGTTCCCAACACCACCAAACCATTACTCCTCCTGCTCCAAGTTTTACCGTTGCAACCAAATTTTCTTTTCGAAGGCTGCTCCTCTTTTTCTCCAAATCATTTTCTTTCCCTTAATTCCAAATATACAAAATATGCTTTCATTCTGTTTGTGGAGGGGCGGAAGGATCCAAATAAATAAATGTGAAGGAAAATAAAACGCGCGGTATATTTCATTTAACACTAGGATTTTATTTTCAGAAAACTTTAGATACGAACTTCGATTTAAAGGAAACTAGTTTTTTTACAAAAAGAAAAGTGCGGAAAACTGAAAAATCTCGGACTGTAATGTTAATGGCGATTCCCATTGGAATCCTCACTGCTCTTCGCCGCTCACTGCTGTTCACCCGAGGGCGTGAGCATACCGCCCCCCTTGCAATATGTTGCAATTGTCACCCTTGACATACAGAGGATCGGGGACTGCAACGTCCTGGAGCGTCTAGATGCCACAGGAGCATGAGACGACCCATCCGGATTAGGTACTTTGGACTGCGGGAGCACCGCTACGACCGGGCGCACAGCTTGGTTGGATGACCTCGGGATAGAAGTCCTCCCTGGGCACCGATTAAAATTGGAATCGGCCAAGATCAGATTGGAGACTTTTCCGTGGACTGACTCCGACACTTCCCGGATGGGAATGCGGATGAGCCTACTATCCTCTACCTCGATGTTACGAAAGTAGCACAAACTTGATCGACACCGACCTTGGATCGGGCAAACAAAACATCTCAGCCGCACAAGCATCTAGCAGTACGCGGGTCCCGAGGGACCTCGAGCCGTTTCCCAACCGGATGACTGCCGTTGGCATGACTGTCGTCGTCCTTGCTTGAAGCAGTGAGGATAGCATGAGCACTGGAGCATCGTCTTGCGAGTGGGTGCGGTCTGAGGGTGACCGTGACCGTGGTCGTGGAGATGGGATATCACGCCCGGGGGACGATGGCTGGCTGCGATGTCGGGCTAGGGAGCGTCGCCTGGGTGATTGGTCGACCATATGGAGTAGGGTGTGATGATTCTGCCCGCACCGTTGTATTCGTAACGACTGCGGCACGAAATGGACATTCAGAGGACATTCAGAAAGAACTTAGAAGGGTACCATTATGGCTCTTTAGGCCGCTGTTGTCTTGCAGCAGAATAAGTTTCGCCCCGGGTCTTCGAATAGACCCACGCGCTGTTCGGACATCAGCTACCCGGACGAGGCCATCAGCCCCGTGAAAAATACGCTTAATTCGTCCTAGGCGCCACTGGTTGGAGGGGAGGTTATGCTCGAATACGATCACGATGTTGACTGTCTGGAGACTAGGAGCAGGCGATTTCCACTTATTCCGTTTGTGGAGCTCCTTAAGGTATTCATATTTCAACGGCGGCAGAAAGCATGATGGATCGCCATCGCTGCCATCGGTTGATTAAGTACATAGGCTCGACCAGGATGTTAGGCTCAGCATTGCATAAGAAAGGACCTCCAATAAGGAAATGTCCTGGGCTCAATGCCAGCAGGTCCTCTGGGTCCTCGCTCATGGAAACCTTCCTACGAAGGTTTTGCCATTATCGGAGGTCACCTCGAGATAGATTGCCTTCGTGCTGAAAGACGCAGACATAACCCTTCGTAATGAAACACGCACGCCCGGTATAATCAAAGAGGCCTGCGCAGTCAATGCCCGTATGGGTAAAAGGTCTGGAATAAGTGATGCGCTCTCGAGGGAAATCACACATCATTAAGTCTGTTGTCGTCGACGATGAACGATGCAAACTTTAAACTTGTGGATGTGGAACTTCACCAGATTTTTAATCCGTGGAATACAGAACTTGGTCCGCAGATACCGCACCATTGCGCTGATTGCGCCATGCAACGTGATACGATGGGCGAATTTGACGAGCAGGCGCGTAAAGTGGGTACTATATGGGGAGAACAGGGTGAGCGGAGTATTCCGGGTAGGTCGAGAAATGGGTTCAAATTGAGCAAAGTGCTGGATGGTGGCAGTCGTTTTGGTAGCAAAGCGTAAGATGTATGCGGTGTCTCGCAGAGCCTTACCATAGTCCGAGAACCGCTCGCTCACGTCGTCGAGTAGAGTGGTCGTGGCAGTGTGGCACTCGGTGCTCCAACTGAGTGTCCGGAAGTTTACTAATGAGAGTTGGCCAACACTCGGGATCACGACAAAGCCAGTTCGGCCCAAGCCACCAGAGGCTACTGGCCGATAACTCGGCAACGGAGACTCCACGGCTTGCAAGATCTGCGGGTTGTCGTTGGAACGCACATCGGACCAGCGCTAGGCACTGGTACTTTTGGAGATGTTTGATACGCGGTTGGCGGTGGGTCCAACTTTCACAGGGGCTTCTTATGTCAAGCAAACAAGTCGGTCCAAAACAAACGCCCAGAGATCGGCTAACAAGACAGCTACGCACAACTCCAGCCGAGGCAGCGAGACTGTTTTGACCGGGGGTCTTAGCCGTTAATAGATGATGGGACGCGTCACAGAACCCATGAAGCTCCCACTCGACGGTATCGCCGGTATTTAGCCAACGGGGAATGCGACTGAGGCCTGCAGGAGGTCGTGCCATTGTTGCAGAGGAAGTGGCGCCAGAGCGTTATCCCAGACAAGTTTGGTTAACCAGATTTGCTGCATGAAGATCTTCGCTCGAATAACAAACGGGGCTAACCAGCCAGCGGGGTCGAAGAGCTTTGCTATATGGGACGTCCTCGGCGGCTTGCCAGCGAGTGCTCAATGTTTTGGGTGCCGACTGGGACATTATCAACATACATGTATTTCCGAAGGATTGCGCTCGCCTGGGGATATATCGATTGCACATCTTGTGCCAATTGTAACAGGACTCGGATCGCTGCGCAGTTAACCACAAACGTGACAGTTTGTAGCTCACAGTCCTGAATACTGCCGCAACGATCTCGGTAGAGGATCCGCTGAAAATGGGTATGCCTGGGTCGACTCGGATTTGTCGGTACATCTGCGTTATGTCGGCATTAAAAACGATCTGAAAGAACCACCATTTTAGTACTTGAAGCTTGAGATCGGACTGGAGAGTAGGCCCGGTGTGCAAGACATCGTTAAGACTGACCCCTCGTGTGGATGGGCTCGACGCATTAAATACCACGCGTACCTTGGTGGTGGTGCTGTCGGGCTTAAGCACCGCGTGATGGGGGAGATAGAAGTTTTTCCCATCCTGAGGCGGCGTCACCCGAATCATATGCCCCAACTCCTCGTACTCCTGAATTATGGCATCGTACTGCGTTTGTAGGAAGGGATCCTTGAGAAGACGTGCTTCATTTCGCAGGAATTGGGCCATCGGCATCGGTTTTGGATGACCCAAGTCGACACTATTGGGCCTTTGGAACGGTAAAGACACAACATATCGGCGTCCTTACTTCTTCGGGTTGTCTCCTGGAAATACCGCTCGCAGAATACGTCATCCTCCTTTTCCGGCTTTGCGGAAAGGTCTACCACCTCCTAAAACTTGGTGAGGAGTACATCAAGTTTTGCTGCCAGACTGACTCACGTCTGGGCAGAGAAACATAATCGAGACACCGGAGGGTCAGGCATTATAGTTCCACACCAATATCCTTCTTGATTCGCTCTCCGAGGATGTGGGGAAACAGGTCTACACCGATAATCATATCAATAGGCGCGGGCTTGTTGTAGTACGGATCAGCCAGGGGGCTATCGAGGCACTGCGTCGGAACCGTGTTAAGGAATGGAGCCGTTGAAATGGCCCCTGACAATTTGGATACGACCAGGGCGGCGACCTCAATCTTGTTCAGCCTGTCACACGGAGGAGACAGCATCAGCAGACACACCTTGTCGGCGCATCCTCCATCACTCTGGCCCACGCCAGTAACCGCGGCGCCTACTGGATAAAAGGGAGGTTGGACCATGTTGAAGACACGCTCGAAGAGAAAAGTTGAATCGGCCCCAGAGTCGATCAACGCACGAATATGGTGCTCCACACTGCGATGGTGCAGCGTGACAATCGCAGTGCCTAAGAGGCCTCTGCCTGGGGCAAATGCAAAATAACTTTGAGCATTTGTGAGCTGGTTGCTCGTGGACGGACGCTCTGTGGCGCTGGATGGTGGGACTTGCGCAGCGGACGGCGAGGACACGGACAGATCACTAGGATGCAACAGAGTATGATGACGTTCCTTGCAGGTATGGCAATTATGCGTACTGGAGCAGCCCTTCACTTGATGACCGCGGGCAAAACAGTTCAGACAGAGTCCCTGCCTTCTAATGGTTTCCAAACGCCTCTGAACAGGCATATCAAGAAAACTAGGGTAGAGCCGTATCGGGTGATTCTCCCGATGGCACAGCTTGCAAGACGCCGGTTTGAGCTGAACAGGCATATTAAGAAAACTAGGGTAGAGCCGTATCGGGTGATTCTCCCGATGGCACAGCTTGCAAGACGCCGGTTTGAGCTGAGCTATCGCGGGAAACGCTTGGACCTTCATCGTTGCAGAGGATTTGCGGGGGCCAATGGGGATGGCTTGGACACTTAAGGGCCGACTTATGTTCTTCGGTGGCATCCAGGACACGATACCGATCGGTGAGAAATTGGTTCAAATCGTACCAAGTGGAGACGACAGTCTTATTTGGCACTGATTGTTGCCACAGGAGGATTGTGGCCTTCGGCAATTTGCTACTACATATGGCGATGAGTAAGATGTCCTAATTCTCAGTACTAACACCCGAACGCTCAAGAGCGGTAAGACACCCTTGAAACGCAGTCTGCAGCTCTCTCAAGGCTTTGCCCGACTCTTGTGCCACCGCGGGAATCCGAAGGAGTTGTCTGGCTTGAGTCATGACAAGCAGACGGCTATTTTCGTACCGTGCGGCGAGGTTCTCCCACGCGGCTTGGAAACCCTCATTCGTCACGCTTAGACACGATGGTTCTCGCTTCCCTTCGCGTCTTGGCGTTCAAGTGGTAGAGCTTCGCCACTTGTGACAAGTACGGATTGGCGATATAAATGGCAGCGAACAAGTCGCGGAAGGTGGGCCATGCTAGGCTGTCGCCATTAAACGTTTCGCTAGGCTTTTCTAGTCTGTTTGGGCCGTCCAGGCCTTGTGACAACGGGAGTATTCCGTAACGACGGTTGACCAAAGGGATTTGAGCTGCTCTAAGTGCATTTTAATGGAAAATAGGGCACTTCAGAAGTTAGAGCTTCACTCTCACGAGCTGCAAACATACTTAATGCGTCGCATGCTAGAACGAAATCGGAGAGGCACTTTCTGGATTGTTCTCTATGCTGTTGGGATACGGATCGGGTGACGGGAACGTCAGAATAGTGCGTCACAATAACGTGCGGGATCTGAGCCTGGATTGAAAGCTTAAAATAGGCCTTTGTGTTCACTCGAGCCTTTAATTGAGAATCTGCGAACCTTAGGTAGGCTGGTCGAAGACGGACGGGACTTTCGAGATTCGCTGAGGCTGTGAGCAGACGGGATCTTACGCGGAATGTCCGTACGCTTCGCGGTCACCGGAGTCTTCGGCGGCCGCCCCGTAGATAGGCTGGACGAAGACGGACGAGACTTCGGAGATTCTCTGAGGCTGCGAGCAGACTTGGTCTTGCGATGAATTTCGGTACGCTTCACGGTCACCGGAGTCTTCGTTGGATGGCTCCGTGGACATATTCAGGAGACGACCTTACCGACGAAGTCCGAGTTTGCGCGTTCTTTGTTTTTGAAAACAAAAAAAGATTTGAAGTGGATTGTATGATTGAAGGAGAATTGACCAAAAAAACTATAGATGGACTTATAAGTATCGATGGAAGTACGTAGAAACATAAAAAATGGATATAAATATATATGGAAAAAAGAACAAGATTGAATATAAAATTTTATATAAATATGGGTGGCATTATATGTTATATAGAAATAAAATTAATATAAAAATATATGGAAAATAATATAAAATTATATAAATATGGAATATAGGAAAAAATGGATAGAAATATATATGTAAAAAACATTGGTTGGAAAATTATATACTTATATATGGATTATAAGTATGGACGGATATATATGTAGATGGGGAAAAAATGGATGTAAATGAAGAATATATATATATATATTTATTTATAAGTATGGGCGGATATATATACATAGATGGGGAAAAAAATGGATGTAAAAAATATATACTTATGTATATTTATTCATAAGCTTTTCTGCTGTCTGATGTGACGGTCGTGTTTTTCCATAGCTTCTGAGTTGTTACAATATTTATTGTTTCGCTCAATTTTTAATTGTGCTTAGTTTGTTTACGCTTTCGCTGGTGAGGTTTGCTTGATACCCTTATGTTTTATTTGCATAATTTGCCAAATTACCAAATTACCATAAGTGCTAGTGTTTTTATTTTTATTTTTGTTGTTCTCTCTTCTTTGTGCTGGTGCTCAGCTTCTCTCCCGCGAAATCACTTTCCAGCTATCTCTATTATATCTTCTCCCATTTTACTTTTGTAGTGCCTCGTCGCAAACAATTATTTATCTCCAGACTTGCTCCAGATACTTCTGAGTCGTCTGTGGCAGCTTACATTGGTAATATATGCCCTGCTAAGGTTTTAGTTCAAAAGTTTAAGTTTTCTAGGCCTCGCGAAACTCCTCTTTTAAAATTACAGTACTTAATGAGTATTTCTCAGCTATGGTTGACACTAATTTTTGGCCAGAGGGCCTAGATGTACACGAGTGTGCGCCCAAAAAGCGCTCCCGTCCGTTGCCTGTCCACCTTCCTAATTTATCTTCTGCTTCAAAAAACTAATAATGTCGAGTCTTTGCATTCATTATCAAAATGTAAGAGGACTTCTTACCAAGCTCTCGAAACTGTTCTGTGATAGTCAAACCTTTTCGGCTGACATATCGCGTGTTTTTTTAAGCGTTTGGTTTTTAAAATTGAAATGAAACACAAAATTTGAATATTATTGTTAAATTTTTATTTGAGATGATAAAACAATCTCTGCCAATTAGTTTTTATAAATGACTTCATGTAAATGTTGGCCGCGACTGCGTTTCAAGTGATCAATACGGAAGGTCCAATTTTGCACCACTTTTTCCAGCATGTCTAAGTGAATTTCGCCAATAACACGGCTGATATTATCTTCCGATGCACCAATTGACGATGGTTTGTCCTGGTAAACCAATGACTTTACATATCCCCACAAAAAATAATCCAGTGGTGTAATGTCACATGACCGCGGTGGCCAACTGACGGGTCCAAAACGAGAGATTAATTGTTCACCGAACGCATCTTTCAATAGGTCCATTGTCTCACGTGCTGTGTGGCATGTGGCACCGTCTTGTTGAAACCACATATCAACCAGATCATTATCTCTCATTTTGGGCAAAAAAGTCTGTTATCATCGAACGATAACGCTGTCCATTGACGGTGACGTGGCGACCGTTATCGTCTTTGAAGAAAAATGGTCCAATGATACCGCCAGCCCATAAACCGCACCAAACAGTGGTTTTTTCTGGATGCATAGGCAATTCTTGAATGGCTCTTGGCTGCTCATCACACCAGATACGACAGTTTTGTTTATTGACGTATCCGTTGAGCCAGAAATGTGCTTCATCGCTGAAGATTATTCGACGGTAAAACAGCGGATCTTCATCGAGCTGTTCCAATGCCCATTCAGCAAAAATTCGACGTTGTGGCAAGTCATTCGGCTTCAATTCTTGAACCAATTGAATTTTATAGGGTTTAAACCTAAATCATTGCGCAAAATCTTCCACGTAGTCGAAGGACACAGTCCCAATTGCTGAGAACGCAGACGAATGGACAATTCACGATCGTCATTGACACTGGCCGCTACAGCTGCAATATTCTCTTCTGTGCGCACTCTCCGTACACGATTCGATGGTTGAATGTCCAATAAAGTAAAATGTGTGCGAAATTTGTCCACAATTGCCTTTATGGCTTACTCGGTTGGTCGGTTGTGTCGACCATAATATGGACGTAATTTACGAAACACATTTTTCACAGAACACGAATTTTGATAATAAATTTCAATGATTTGTAAACGTTGTTCGGGCGTAAGTCTTTCCATGATGAAAGGGCAAACTAAACTGAGCATTCTTCACTTTCACAGCTGTCATGAACATCATGCGGTATGTCAGTGTTGCCAACGTGAAAAACCAAAAGCGTAAAAAAACACGCGTTATTAGATTTTTCTGAAATCATGACCTACATGCACCATGCTGATGCTTTGCAAACTATTTTTAGTCGTCTTAAAGATCGTGATTTCCTTATAGTTTTAGGTGATTTTAACTTGCCTAATATTTCTTGGCTGGTTTCTTAATTCCTTCGTGTCAACATGTTAAATAATTAACTTAACTCTTCTAATGGAATCCTCGATCTTGTTTTTGTTTCGGATCCTACTGTTAGTTCTGTATCTCAAACACAGCCATTGAACTTTTTTTTTCTTACAATTCCGTTACTAATTTATTTAATCGTCGTAGATGTTTTCGTAAAACAAATTTCAATCTTTTTAACAACATTATTTCCTCTTTTGACTTGTCATTTATATTTGAGTGCTGTGATATAGATTGTTCAGTGAATTTTTTCTACTCTGCTCTTAATGCGTTCGTTATGTGACCGTCTCTACCGTCTCCAGTTCGGCGGTTTGGTTTACATATAGGCTGTCTAATCTCCGAAACATTATATCGAGATATTTTAAAAGGTTTAAAAAAACTGGTTCGCGACTTGACTATGTAAATTATTGTGTAGCGAAATCTCAATTTTGTCTCTTTTATACTTAATGCTACAATAATTATATCGTGCGCTGTAAGGTTGAATTCTATAAGAACCCCAAAAGATTTTACAACTTGATTAATTTTAAACGACGCTCTAATTTACTACCCTTCACCTTCAGACTTAATGACCAGATTGCTATTAATGATTCAGATAATGCAGATCTGTTTGCTAAATTCTTTCAGTCGACTTATTCCATTACTTCTTCGCATCCCACATACTATCCCTTTTTAATCCCACATTAAAATTTTTTTTTTTTTCTTATTATTAATGAAGACTGTATTATCTATAGCTTATCATCTATGAAGTCTTCCTTTGTACCCGGGCCTTATAGTATACCTAGTTGCATCCTTAAAATGTGTTCGATTTCTCTATCCAAGCCTTAATCTCGGTTATTCTTTATATCGAGTGAGACTTGTAGTTTCCTGATGTTTGGAAGGAGTCTTTTATTATTCCGCTTTTTAAAAAGGGCAACAAATCGGATATTTCTAACTACCGCGGCATTGCCAAACTTTTGGCAATACCAAAGCTATTTGAGAAAATTATTACGTCTTCCCTTCAACACCTATCCAGATCCACTATTTCTCCTTGTCAGCATGAAAGGTCGCTCGTCGCTTACCAACATTTTAGAATTGACTACCCTTTAACGGTTGATCGTTTTATGCTTCTTACGAATCTTAAAATTATACGCTTTTCCCCGAAACTGTTGGTTAAAATCGTATCTTATTGGCAAAACCCAAAATAAGTCTTTTCGTGCCGTGATATCTAAAACTGTTCGAGTTACCATAGGCGTCCCCCAAGGCAGTCATTTGGGCATAGTGTTATTTACTTTGTTTATGAATGATTTGCCCTTGGCCTTGGGATGACGTCAAGATTTGTTATTCCTATAATGTTCAATTCTTTCCAACAGTACTTGCAATCAGACCTCGATGCGTTCTGTCATTGGTGCCAGGTTAATAAATTACATCTTAATGCCTCAAAGTGTTCTTTTATGACATTCAGTCGTTTGTCTCCGTTCCTAGCTCATTACTCTATTAAGTCTGTTCTGTTAGATTGCGTACCATCATTCAAAGACTTAGGCGTTGTGTTTGACCCAAAATTTTCATTTAATTTTCATATATCTTTAATCGTCAATAGAGCATGCAGTTTTCTTGGCTTCATAAAACCTTGGGCCAAATAATTTGACCTTACGTAACAAAGGTTTTACACACTTTGTTAGTTCGCCCTATTCTAAAATATTTCTCGCCAGTGTTGAACCCGCAATATTATGTTCACCGGCGTAGTATTGAATCGGTACAGAAGCAATTCCTCAAGTTTGCGTTACGCGGTCTTAATTGGGACCCGAGTCTTCGCCTACCTTCTTATTCTGACAGATTTCTTCTTATTAATCTTCATTCACTTTACAACCGTTTTTTGCAATCTGTCCAATCAGGACAATAAGCAAATTGTGTAAGAGGTTAACAATAACGTGGGGTGTAAATAGGAATATATATGGATGGCAAAGAAATAGAAAAATACAATGATATTGGTTAGTTATGGGGAATTAAAAAGTTTCAAAATTTCAAATTCATATGCAGGGTTCACCAGTCCTGGTCTTGCCCGAAGGGAAGGTCCAGGTGGTGACATTCTTTGAGACGCTTTATTGAGTACTGTTATCTAGCAGGGCGAGGGCCAGAATGTTGCCATGCATCTCCAACTTAGAGCAGTGCCGAGTGCCATACCTCTTTATTTCGCTGCTGACTGATGGAACGTTCAGGTCTCTGTGAACGACGGAGTTGCGAATAAAAGCAGGCGCTCTAAGTATTCTTTGAAGCAGCTTACTCTGGACGCGCTGTATAATATTAACGTTCGAGTCTGAAGCCGTGCCCCAGAGCTGATTACCATACGTCCACACCGGCATGACAATGGTCTTCTACAGCAGTACTTTATTGCGAATGCTGAGCTGTGACTTGCTGCCGATGCATCCTAGCCATCTTCAGGTTGAGTTGAGTACGCTTGGTTTTAAGGTGCGCCTTCCAATTCAGTCGCCTGTCCAGAGTAAGGCTCAGATACCTGACCGAGTCCACGCTCGGGAAAGCGTCCCATGAAGGCTGAACGAGGGCAGTCGTGTCCTCGTTTTTTTTTTGTTTTTTTATATTCATTTTTATTTACAACCAAATTAGAACTACATTTACTTCACGTATATATATAGTTATTGGCGGTGTGGCTCAAACAAGCTACTGCGGGACTACCGCGAGGTATTGCTTCGCAGAGGCCGGCTTAAACTAAACCTCCCTTCTCAGCCTCTCTTGTCGCCGTTGTTCGACCATGACGGCTGCCGCAAACTCGCACACTGCCTCCCATTCGCAACCGTTTACTAACAAATGAGGCACCAGGTTCTCAATGGTGATGCGCGAGCCAATCCTGTAATCCAACTCGCGTCTCTGTGCGTCATAGCGAGGGCAGTGAAATGATATGTGCCTTGCGTCCTCGACGATGCCGGCTCCGCACCAGAAACGCTTTCGATAAGCTCTGAAGCAGCCATGGCCGCTCAGAATTTGCGTCAGGTAAAACGTAACATGCCCATGACTTCTGCCTATCCACTGTTGTAGGTCTGGGGTAAGGCAGTAAGTCCAACGGCCCTTCGGAGATTCCGTACATCGTTGCTGCATCGAGCCACATGTTCGCCTCGTGTTTCTTGCCGTATACTGGCTAAGGGCAATCGCTCGACCACCGGTGGTGTGGAGTGTAGCGCTCTGTACACCGCGTCTGCTTCGTACACTAGATCACTGATTGGAGAAAGACCAGCGATGACATGCGTAGCATCGTCTGAAATTGTGTGGAACGCACTGCAAATTCTCATTGCGCAGAGTCTAAAGGCCGATTCCAGCCCTCGCCTATAGCTTTTCGCCCGAAGCGCACTAGTCCAAACTGGAGCAGTGTACAGGGAAATGGATTTTGTCACGCTAGTTAACAACAGCCTTCTCTCTTGTTTGGGGCCTCTTGTATTGAGCATGATCCTTGCCAGAGCGCGTGCAGTCGTTGTGGGCTGCCAATTCAAGATCTGCAACAGCCAGCCACCGGCCAATAGTTGCAATGGCGTTGTGGCATTTTTGTTTCGCTGCTGCAAGCTCCTTTTCCGTTGCCACCATCGCGATATCATCGGCAAAGTCGATTATGCGTGTGTCCGGATCAGAATTTAGTCTGGGGACTCCAGCTTACATGAAATTCCTCAGGAGAGGGCCTTCCTCCGAACCGTCCTCCGTCGAGTATCGGAGGCGGCTATTTGTGAAGTATCTGTCCACTATATGCAGCAGATTACCCTGAACGCCGAAAGAAGCCAGACATTATACGACTCCATTCAGCCGAGTCAGCCGTTTCTGATGTCGAGAGTCACCACAATGCAGTATTACTTGGTTCCCCCTTTCCGTCGGTTACCAGATATGGCGTCTCTGGCTGTGTCCACAACTGTGTTTATCGCGTCTATCGTCGATCTTGCCTCTCTAAATTCGTATTGGTTAGGAGAAAGTCCACCTCCTTGCTTAATATCCTTGTTGAGCCTACGCGCTATGAGCGATTCCAATATTTTCCCTGCTGTGTCCAGAAGGCCTATATGATGAGGCTTCGCCCGGGGGCTTGCCGGGTTTTGGTAGGAGTACCAGATTCTGCCTTTCCCATCAGGATGGAAAGGTTCCTTCTCTCAGGCATGCATTGTACATTTTTATGAACACATCAGGATGCAGATTAACTGCCTTAAAGCTCTGTTCGGGATGCCGTCGGGGCCAGGAGCTTTCTTATTATTTAGTTTGTTGAGGATTTCCAAAAGTTCTGTTTACGTGCATGCTGTTATTTCTATCTCACTGCTTCGAGTTGCCAGTGGTAGCTGGACCTGTTTTTGTGGGAAAAGTGAGCTGACGATTTGATTCAGGCTCGCTGCATCAGATGATATTGATGTTTTCCCGATATCAACGCGTTTGACCACGGTCTGGTATGCCTTTCCCCAGGGATCATGCTCGGCAGAATCCCAAAGTCGCAGGAAGCATTATCTTTTGCTGGTTCTGATTGCATACTTTGGTTCCAGCCGTTTGCTATGGTATTCAATCCTTAGAGATTTAAAACTTTCTGTACCTCTTGAGCGCTGAAACAGTCGCCGCGCACGGAAACACGCTCGTCTGGCTGACGCACCACCAATGTACAGCCGCATAGGGGCGTGTAAAAAGTTTTCGACGTGTCATGCTTGCGTTGCAGGCTGCTCAAAGTATCCACTCTGAATGCTCCTTCGCTCACAGTAGTATGGTGAGGAGGTGTACTACGGCCAATGGAGAACAATATTACCTCATGATCACTTGCAGAGTAAATATCGCATACTGTTGGTGTTTAGATTATATAAAATAAGCTAACATTAAGCCAATTATAATATAGAACGAATGGAAATGTATGTCAATATTAAGTATGTAACCCGATTATAGATATCGATGGCTCATCAGTCATAAGTAGATCTGATATGGTCAGCAGTAAACAATAAAGACCTAGTTAATCAATAAAAACGTACTTTGCTGACCTAACACTATGCACTGGTGAGCTCGCTATTTTGTACTATAAAAGAAATGCATTATTCTTAGTAAGATCAGATACCAATTGTAGCTACATCGGGTGTGCATCGCTGTGTCTTTGGCCCTCATCTCTACCTTTGTAATCTCACTCCGAGGTCCACCCAATTTATGTGTTGGTTGCGACAACCTTTAGTCACTGGTTTATGTGCTAGTGCCTAGATATATATATAAATAAATAAACATTTAATAACTTCAAGAAACACTAACGTCTTTCATTGAACATTTTGGTGACCCCGACATTGGCGGCTCCAAGTTAAAAGAACAACAGACTTGGTGAAACCGTCATCAAGCGAGAACATTTGGTCAACTCAGGCGACCAATCTCTCAACAAAAAGGAAACTGGTCAACTAGGCGACTACTTTCTTTGCACGCTTTGGACACGACAATCCTAAGCGAGGGCACAAATTGATGAACATCTCACATCAATCTGGGGTCCCGACTAAAAACATCGCAATTGATTAACTTGGCAATCATTGCGGAGCCACCTTGGCAAATAAAAAAGATTTATTGGAAAACTAGGAGTTGGTTTTCCGCAACGGGGTAGCAGTGCATACCCATTGAATAAAAGTTGATCAACTAGGCGATCACTTTATAAAAAACATTTAACAACGATTTGTGTCAACGAGGCGACCAAATCATAAAAAGTTATTTTTATATAAAAAATAAAGTTTGATCAACTCAACTCTGTTGCATTCCCTGGCGTCAGCAATATCTGACCTAGTTAACTCGGTCAGTAACCCAGGTAGTACGCACGAGTATAGATTTTGGCATTAATCAGCAATTTTTTAAACAAAGAAAAGAAACTCAAAAATTGGTTTGACTGTCGTGGCAGTTATCAGTGTAAAAGAATAGGTATATTGGAAATAAAAATAAACTATTGTTAAAATACTAATAAAAAGGCGACTTCGATTTATTTCTTATTCTTATTTGTGCTACACTTGACCAATTTTAGGAACGAGTCGGAGCGTTCCCTGTCTTTGACAAAATAAATAAACTCCCATCGGGTCAAGTACTAGTACAGATAAGCAATTACATAAGAATATAAAAGAACATGGAGGAGTTTTATAAACAGCAGACAGAACGAGGAGAGGCAATCCAGGCCTTTATTCGGAATACCAAAAAAGATTCTTTCGCCAGGAAAACGAAGCCATCTTATTTCGAGGAGAAACTTGAGCTCCTGGAATACATGTGGGAGAACTTCGAGAAAAGTCATCAGGAGTTGATGGACAAATTAAATAACGTGCCAACTGAAGATGACTACTTTGTAACGGACTATTTCAGCAAAATGAAGACGGTTGTATCTAATATAGTGGAAGATTGGAAGGACCATTTGGCAAAAATAAAGCTAGAGAGGCAAGCTCGCCAACGTGAGGAAGAGCGAGTCATGATCAAACCACTGGTTCGTAAGCAAAGTGCTCTGCTGGAGTCATTGTCCAGGACATTAAGACAAATTGTGCCTGAAGATAAAATGACTTACAAATCGGTAGTCGACAAATTATGGATGCAAATTGAAGAAATCCATTATGAGATTCATCGGCTAGCTGAAAATCCAGCCGAAGCCGGTTATAATATAGCTACGTTTGTGGACGCAGAAAATACAATGCTGAAATTCTGTGTGGCACCAGCAGAAAATGTAGTGATACAATCACCACCTGTATTGCAATCGATACAATCATTGCAACTACCCAAAATTCCCATTCCAAAATTTGATGGGGATTATCTGAAATGGCAACAATTTCATGACATCTATAAAAAGGTGGTTCATGAGTCAAATGCATCCACGATAGAGAAAATGTGGTACTTAAAATCAAACCTTTCTGGAGAAGCAGAGAGATTGATACGGCACCTGGAATTAACAGAAGCCAATTACAACACTGCTTGGTCAGTGTTGCAGGAACGTTTTAATAACAAACGAGTTCTAGTAACAGCCATACTGGCAAAGCTGTTTGATCACCCAAATGTGGGAAATGACGCAGCTTCTATAAAAAATTTGCATGATAACATTTTTGAATCATTGCAAGCCTTAAAAAATGTAGGCGTCAATTTGGAATCGTCAGATGCTGTCATAATGTTTCATATGACAAGAAAATTGGATAGATTCAACCACGCACTATATGAGCAATCTCTTTCCAACACAAGGGATCTGCAGGAAGTAAAGGACTTCTTATCCTTCTTGGAACAGCGCTTCCTAACATTAGAGGCGATTGGGAAACCAAGAAACGAAAATCGCAGCATTGAAAAACCAAGTCCAAGGAAGACATGCGCAACAGCATCTGGGACAAACAGTACCCTGTGTGCTTTCTGCGAAAGAGCAAAGCACAAACTCTTCCAATGTGAAAAGTTCAAAATCAAATCCGCAGCAGAGCGGCTTAATTGGGTGCAGAGACACAAATTGTGTGTCAATTGCTTCAAGCCGGACCATATGGCAAAAAATTGCTCTTGGAGGGGATGCTTTAAATGTGATAAAAAACATAACACAATGTTGCATTTAGAAACAGGCAACCAAATTGCTACATCTGCTTCTGCAGCTTCTGCGTATGGAATTGGCAGAAAATACACCCTGTTGGCAACGGCCAAGGTAGTGGTAAAAGGGATCAATGAAAGGAAAGGAGAATTTCGAGCACTCCTGGATAGCGGCTCTCAAGTAAATCTCGTCTCAGAGAGACTGGTAAAGAAGTTATCGTTAAAAATTAGCGAGACTCATGTGCATATAAATGGAGTGGGTGGTCAACCACAGATAAGCAAGGCGCGAGTAAGCTTGGTTGTAAGGTCAAGATACAACAAGTTCGCAATGCTAGTTGAGGCATTTGTATTGCCACACATAATAGGTGACCAACCCACAGAACAAATAACGCAGAAAGTCACATTACCAGACAACATTCAGTTAGCGGACCCAACATTTGATAAACCCGGAAAAATTTATATGCTGTTGGGAGCTGATGATCACTATGCTATACTGCTACCAGAAAGGAGACGGGGCAATCGAAACCGTCCAACATTACAAAACTCAGAGTTTGGATGGATTGTTGCTGGCAGAATTAATATGTCAACGTCAGTTTCAATCACATGTATGGTAGGCATGACGAATCCAGAGGAATCACTAGAAAGATTCTGACAGCTAGACACATTAGAGCCAATAAAAAGGTACAGGAGTCCGGAGGAAGAGTATTGTGAAAAATTCTTCCTCGATAACCTACACACGGCGGCGGACAATCGACTAATTGTAAAGCTTCCATTTGCTGAAGAGGCGTCATCTCTTGGAGAATCTCGGGAAGTAGCCATAAGAAGATTCATGTCATTAGAGAGGCGAATGAACCCTGACATAAAAAAGGAGTATGTAAAATTTATGTCAGAATATGAACAGCTTGGACATATGAAGCAAGTAATGGTAGAACAAATTCCCAAGAACCATTACTTTATACCGCATCATTGTGTACTAAAACCAGAAAGTACCACCACCAAGCTTAGAGTGGTATTTGATGCATCATGCAAAACGTCATCAGGAAAATCACTGAACGACATTTTATATCCTGGACCAGTTGTACAGAGTCAACTCTTCTCAATTCTTCTGCGGTTCAGGACCCACAAATATGTGTTTACGGCAGATATTGAAAAAATGTATCGTCAAGTTTGGATAAACCCTGCCGATCAATTCAATCAGATGATTGTGTGGAGAGAGGATCCAAGTCAAGAACTAAAGTTTTATCGTTTAAAAACGGTGACTTATGGAACCACGTCAGCCCCATATTTAGCGACGAAGTGTCTGGAATATTTGGCACTGAAAAACATTGAAATATTGTCGTCTGGAGCATCAGCATTAAAAAATGACTTTTATGTTGATGATTGTCTCACAGGAGCAGACAGTTTACCAGAAGCCCTGCAAATAAGACAAGAGCTTCTAGAAATCTTGAAACCTAAGGGTTTCAACTTACGAAAATGGTGTTCAAATAGCAGTCAACTTCTAAAGGAAATTCCAAAGGAAGATACGATTGCCGACATCAATCTCGGTGACACACTGGAACAAACAAGTGTCAAAACATTGGGAATCATATGGGCACCCAAAGAAGACCAATTATGTGGAAAGGCTCAAAGACATACAAAAGGAATAACCAGACGAGTGGTGCTATCCGAAGTCGGTCAAATCTTTGATCCTCTAGGACTGTTCGCACCGGTAGTGGTAAGAGCGAAAATGTTTCTTCAACATGTTGCTACCGAACGAATTGAGATGGATGGTGACCTACCGCCGTATTTGGAGAAGCAATGGGAAGCTTATCGAGAGGATGTACAGGCACTAAACCACATGAAAATTCCAAGGCATATTTTTGATGGCAAGGTCCCCACTACAAAGGAATTGCATACATTTGTTGATGCATCAGAAAAGGCGTATGGTGCGGCAGTTTATGTCCGATCAACCTATAAAAATGGCCAAATTTCGGTCAGATTGTTGTGCGCCAAGTCGAGAGTGGCTCCCCTGGAAAAACAGACACTGCCCCGGCTGGAACTATGTGCAGGTGTACTTGGAGTTGAACTCACGGATAGAGTTCGACAGGATCTCCAATTCGGATCAGAAAGTGTGGAATCATTCCTGTGGTCAGATTCAACAGTAGTACTCTCGTGGATTAATTCACGGGCATCACATTTCCACACGTTTGTGGCTAATCGGTTGACAAAAATACACGCAGTATCACATCCAAGGCAATGGCGGCATGTGTCATCAGCGCTCAACGCAGCTGATGTTCTGTCTCGAGGCATATCAGCAGTTCAGCTTAGCACACATACATTATGGTTGTATGGACCACTATTTCTGCATGGACCACAACGTGGCTGGCCAGCACCATTTAAGCCTACAGAGCACACGATGGATACCGCTGAGAAGAAAACCAAGGTATTCAGCATGGTGACTGCCACGGCAAACAACAAGAGTGAATGGATATATACGGTAAATCACAGAAATTCGTTTTACCGGCTACAGCGAATAGTGGCGTATGTGTTACGGTTTTGTCACAAGCAGAACAGGAAATCAACGGCTCAGTTAGAGTTGGAAGAGTTGGACCAAGCACGGAGAGTGATCATTAAGCAAATTCAAGAAACAGGATTTGCATATGAATTACGGCACTTAAAGAAACGACCTGATCAACCGCTAGATCGCAAAAGCACGGTGGCAACATTGCCACTAATACTGGATGAAGATTCAATCATACGAGTAGCAACTAGGCTACAACAAGCACCAGTATCAACGGAAACAAGGAATCCATATCTCTTGCCGTATAATGATCCGGTGGTAAAAATGATGGTTCGGAAACTTCATGAAGAGAATCTTCATTGTGGACATGAGGCACTACGCGGAATAGCTCGGCAACAGTACCACATCATTAAGGTGAAACCGATGGTCCGGAATGTGATCCAGGGATGCGTAGTATGCACCAAGTACCGGCCTCAGTTCTTTAAACAAGTCATGGGCGACTTACCTGAGCATCGGGTATCTCAGAATAGACCCTTTCTCAATGCCGGAGACTATTGTGGACCATTCTGGATCCACCATAAGGTTCGAGGAAAGCGTCCCGACAAAGCCTACATTGCAGTATTTGTATGCTTTGCAACCAAGGCAGTACACTTGGAGTTGGTCGGAGACCTCTCTACCTCCTCTGTGGGCGCGCTTCAGAAGATGCCAGACATTATACTGCGATAATGCAACAAACTTTGTTGGAGCAAACAACCAACTTAAGGAACTGACCGATACAATACACTCAGAAACGGCAGCAGGTAGTATCAAGCAATTTTGCAATCAAAAAGGAGTGCAATTTAAGTTCATACCACCACGGTCTCCACATTTCGGAGGATTATGGGAAGCTGCGGTAAAGTCCGCTAAGCATTTACTGTTGAAAAACGTATCGACAGCAAACTTAACGTTCGAACAACTGTCTACCATCATTGTCAATGTTGAAGCAGTGCTGAACTCTCGTCCGTTAACGCCAAACTCAGACGATCCCAACGACTTAACAGCTCTAACCCCAGGCCACCTATTGATCGGAGAACCATTAGTAGCCCAACCAGATGCAGAGCCAATAACGCAGCGATCGATTCCAGAGCAATGGGAATTAGTGCAACGGCTTAAGCATACATTCTGGACACAATGGTCTCAAGAGTACCTACAAGAATTGCAGGGTACATCCAAGTGGAAAAAACCATATAACAATGTCAAAGAAGGCATGATGGTAATTCTAAAGGAGGATAATGTGCCAATTTTGCAGTGGCCAATTGGACGAATTGTTAAATTATATCCAGGCCTGGATGGATACGTCCGCGTGGTAGACGTTAAAACAGCCAGAGGCACCTACAAGCGGGCTATCCATAAATTGGGCCCCTTGCTTAGAGAGACGGCGACAAAACGTAAAATCGAGGCAGATGACACAGAATCGAATTCCCAAAAAGACCCTGGTATCGAGGACAACGCAGAACCAAAAACAAAAAGACGCTTATCGATCGGTCTGCCACCGTTGGCAATGACGATCTGCCTAATGCTGTTGTTATTGCCTATAGCATTTGCTCAAAGAACTAATATAACTCGATTCAACCCCAAACCAGGCATATACTATGAAAGTATTGGCACAGGAAGGATGGCAACGTCTGACTGGACTATTGTGGCATTCTACGATCTCGAACCATATTGGGCCGACCTGAAGACATTTTCTGACGGAGTAGTAAAGGTTGGAGAAATATGCGTGTTAATGAAGGTTCCAGAGGCATGCACCGCAATGCAGAGGCACTTCGAGCATGTCAACTCAGAGCTACGGACAGGAAATGATCTCCTTCACATAGAACGCCAACGACGATCGCCTTTAGATATAATTGGGAACATTGCGAACGGCTTATTTGGTGTGCTGGACTCAAAGTATGCAACAGAGATGTCAGGCACCATACGAAAGGTTAAATCAAATGAAGATTACTTATTGAACTTGCTGCAAAATCAGACATCTGTAATTGATTCAACGATAAATATCATTAAGCGAGATGAAGCCACAATTGAAAATCAGATGAAACTAATGGAACAACAAATGAACGACATGACCAAGGTCCAGGACAATGCGGTAAAGGCATTGCAATGGTTTATCACGCTAACTACTCAGATGACAGTTATTGCAGGGAATTTGCAACGAATTCAAACCGAAATTTCCCGATTATTTACAGATGCCCATCATAGCAAAATAAGCCCGTTACTACTATCACCAGGCCAGCTTCGGGAACATCTGAACCAACTGAAGAGACATCTTCCGTTTGGTTTGGATTTGCCAGTTCCAGATAACGACGTCTTGCAATTATATGGCTTAATGAAGGCACAAGGCACAATCGCAAACAATCATGTGATATTTAAGGTCACATTTCCATTAGTGGCAACGCAGGCAGTGCAACTGTATAACCTGGTACCCATTCCAGCAATTGGAACTCATGGGATTGTAATCATGAACATTAAAATTCCCATCATTGCTGTCAACAAGGAACAGAATCAATACATTGGGCTCTCAAGAGCCGATTTGGAACAATGCCATCAGCTCAACAACGAGCAATATATTTGTTTTGATAAACAAACGACGTTTTCGGCTAATAGCAACTGTGAGTTCCAGCTATTCAAAAACACAAAATCATCAACTTGCCAAATACAACACACAAACAGATCATTCGTGTGGTACGACATATATCACAAAAATCAGTGGATTTTTGCCACCACTAGACCAATTGAACTCGCAGTGACCTGTGACGATAATATACAAGATGTCACTATTAAGAAGACTGGATTGTTAACTCTAGACCCGACGTGTACAGCTAGGAGTTCTGCTATACGAATAACAGGTCACCGTATAACTACGACAGACACAATGAAATTGTCATATGTCCGATTTGGCAACTTCAGCATTGGCCCAACAAAAGTAGCGCCAACAACAACACAATTCACAAAGATGCAGCTAAGCTACGACGAACTAAGCAACATTCAAGGAAAACTGGAAACTAAGCAAAACTGGAAATTGCCAGAAGACCCCAGCCAGCCGGCTCACCATGTTATAGTCTCCTACGTAGCGCTAACAATACCATTGGTTCTTGTGATGGTATATGGAATAAAAAGATGCTCACAACCCCCAAGACACAATGGTCCAGAGCAGACAACCGTGAGGATCGTCAATCCCATACCGACTCCTGCTGCAGTAAGCCCAGCCCCCAGCAATTTTGCGGTCAACGTTGGATAACGTTGAACAGGTGTTCAACGGCCGGGAGTATGTTGGTGTTTAGATTATATAAAATAAGCTAACATTAAGCCAATTATAATATAGAACGAATGGAAATGTATGTCAATATTAAGTATGTAACCCGATTATAGATATCGATGGCTCATCAGTCATAAGTAGATCTGATATGGTCAGCAGTAAACAATAAAGACCTAGTTAATCAATAAAAACGTACTTTGCTGACCTAACACTATGCACTGGTGAGCTCGCTATTTGGTACTATAAATGAAATGCATTATTCTTAGTAAGATCAGATACCAATTGTAGCTATCGGGTGTGCATCGCTGTGTCTTTGGCCCCCATCTCTACCTTTGTAATCTCACTCCGAGGTCCACCCAATTTATGTGTTGGTTGCGACAACCTTTAGTCACTGGTTTATGTGCTAGTGCCTAGATATATATATAAATAAATAAACATTTAATAACTTCAAGAAACACTAACGTCTTTCATTGAACACATACTTTCAGTATCAGCTCCTGGCCCCGACGGCATCCCGAACAGAGCTTTAAGACTGACAGTTAATATGCACCCTGATACAGTTGGAAAACCGCACCGGTGGATATCTGTCAAACGTCAAGTCTATAATTGATCCCATACCTGCTCTGTTGAAAGTTTTCTTGGACCCTGTGTTGAGTAACGAAACGTTGAGAGTCGCCAGGGCCTCCAGAAACAAACGGCCTCTTCTATCTGTGTAACTACTGCCCCATTCCGTGGCATATGCATTAAAATCGCCGCCAATTATAACTGGGGTGGGGCCCCTTGCATCGTCCACTAGTTCGTCAATTAGATATCCAAATCTAGCGATAGATAAGCTGGGGGGTAGGTAGCAGCTATACACTCAGTAGCTACCGCAGATCTGCGCCCTGACGAAGCCATCGTATTATCGCACATTAACCAGGGGTGCTTGGAGTGCACTGCAGGTCCAATTAGAAGCCTTGTCTGTCGAGTCTGAGAGCCAGCCTCCAGTACTTTCGCTTCTGTATGGTTCGCTGAGAATTGCAATATCTGCTGATACTTCGCAGATTGTTTGGTGCAAAAGATCTTGAGCCGCAATACAATGGTTCAGGTTCAGCTGTATCACTTTTAACTTAGGCGTCATCTTAATTTTTTCCGGTCCGCCTCAACTGAGGGCATAGCCGACTACCAGCTCTGTGGCCTATTTTGACCCTGTCTACGCCTGCTTCAATACAAAGGAAGCAAGTCTCTGACCCGTCGCACTTTTCAGCCTTATGGCCTGGCTGTCCACATTTGAGGCAGCAGTTCGACCTATCGGTTGAGCTGCTACATGGCCAAAGCCCATGCATCGATAGCATCGAGTTGTTAGCTCTTCCAGCTCCTTGATGCTGCAGTGATTCCAGCCTACTTCCAGTTTACCCAGTAGCAGTATTTTTTGCATTACCAGAGGCTGTGATGATCGCCACCTGAGTATTAAGCTTATATCCCGGCCGCATACTCTTCAATTCCAGCAGAAGCCCATCTTTGGTAGTACGCTTGACTCTGCTTACATGGCTGCGAACATGGTCCAGCTTCTCATCCACTCGCCGGGTAACCAATGCCAGAACATCACTATAGCTAACTCCAGAGCTCGGCTCAATAAGCAAGGCGTCTGGTTTTGCCCTAAGGGGCTTTCCCTCCTTACGTCTTACGTTTTGGGCCTACTTCTTGCCAGACTAGAGACTAGACTAGACTCACTATAGAATTTCCTAGACTAGACTCGCTATTGCTGGTCCGGATTGCGATAAACCTTCATCTTCCCTCTGATCCCTTTTTTGCATCGAAGGGGCTGGCATCATCCGCCTGAGAGGTGTTATTTGAAGTCGAAGTTGACCCGGCGTTTCCTATTGTAGCACTTAATGGGGTCTTCATGCATTCACATGTACAGTGGCAACTCCTGGTTTGAAGTAGCTCTGTTATTGTTGCACTTTCTGCATCCGTTTGCTGCTCGCTGCGGTGGGACCAAACTTGGACTTGCTGTCTCCTCTGGTGCAACGCCCTTGCCCTGGAAAAGCAATATCAGATATGCATGCAGTTTCTGATATTTCGCCAAGTTTTCCCTAAGCGGGTTCGTAATCAAGCGATTTCGCCCATCTTTGCATTTTACTGTCTGCATTGAGATGGACTCTAGCACGAGTCCCATTTCATCTAGCTCCCTACACACTGGCTGCACTTTTACTCTTTTCAACGTAACACTCCTAGATTCAGGGCTACTGGCAGGACTCGGGGTGCCTCTTGCTCTTTTTGGGGTGTCCGATGATTGAGTTTTCGACTCCTCACAGACTTGGTTCGCCATTAGACTGGAACTGGCTGCCATCAGTACGCAGGCAGGATTCAAATCCAGTTTTGCTCCATTTTTTGGCTCTCTACTTCATTTTGGCTGACTTCCTGCTGTGGCGGAGACCGCTGCAGCATCGGTCGTCGCCCGAACGCCAATTCGTACTCAGCTTCCAGTATGTCTTGGTCTACGCACGCAAGTCCCCCGGTGGCCAAGAATTTCCTCCTGACGACGGCTGGGAGATATACCGCCCCGACTCGGTGGTCTAAATCCAAGCTAGTATAGAACTAAAAACGTTGAACAGTAGACCAAGGTTACTTCTGCAAAAGGTGGACCAAAAAAAAGAAGGAAGACAAATATAGGTGTGACACAGGATTTGAACCTATACCTCTACCGATCCTATAGGGATCCTTTAGGCTTGGCCTCTACCCGCTCCGGCGGATTCGCGCCGGACTGGCACAGACTGTATGCAATGCAGAAAATTGGTGCTGACTCAATTTATTCAAATTCAAATTTATATCAATTTATTAAATTAAAAATAAAATAAGAATATATGTTTAGGGCTGGTAGGGATCTAGGCTACAAGTTAACAGTTTAAGGCCAGCTGTTAACATGCGGGCCCTATGTTGTCTGACTTGTCTGTGTTAACAGCAATGTTCAATATTATATTTGGCATTCTCCTTCCCCATAAACTATTAATTTACTAGATACGCTATATTTTTGTCTTCACTCACGTCGGACCAAAAACTTTTTTTTTATTCACCTAAGTAGATGTATGACTAACTACTCTCTTCACCTTTTCGTGTTCTTTGCCAATCTTTTAACAACTTTTTTCACCTTATCTCGTCTCACATTTCTGTCACTTCTCTTCGCGCTATACTTTTCAATCATCTTCAACGAAACCGCTATATATATTTTGGACTTGGATTGCTAGCAACTCATCCCTGACCACATTAGCTGTGAAGCGGGGCATAGCTGGCACCTTGTGCAAATAAAACACCTCCACCGGGTCGGGGATGTTTAGTTGTGTATAAAGCTAAGCTACCTTCTTCAATTAATTTTTATCTGTCTTTAGCTTAAGCTTTTTCGTCGACTGCTGCGTAATTTGACGTAAATAAATAAATAAGTTAAATAAGTATGGACGGATATGTATATAGATTGGGAAAAAATGGTTGAAAAAATATATATGTATATTTATTCATAAGTATGGACGGATATATATATATATAAATGCGAAGAAAAATGGATGTATTAAATATATGTCTATATGTATGTAAGTATGGACGGATATTTATATGTATATGTAGAAATAAACAACAGATTTAAAAAAAAAATTTCTGGATATAAAAAAAGGATGGACAATGTATGGATAAATGTGAGAGAATACAAAAATATTTCGAATACGTTGTGATTTGAATTTGGCGCACTCGAACCACCTATTGATATCACGACTCGATTCACCTGTAACCACTACTCCAAAATAGCTGCCGGCCAATGTTTATATGTTTTTTTTTTGATTAATTGTTTTATAATTTTATGTGCGAAAAAAAAACAAATGTGAGACAAAAAATCAGATCACGACGATCAGTGCACATGGACAAATGTTTTTATATATGTACATGCGTATGTATGGATGTATGTATGCACGCGTATGGTTGGAAAAAATTGTAAGTAAGTAAGTAAGTAAGTCTAAGAATGGCCAATGTTTGTGGAGAGGTGGAATTAATATAATCCAAATAAATACCAATACTTGGCGGATGCCGTTTCATCTGGTTTGGGTGTGTTGATGGGGGTGTGTGATGGTGAATTAAAATTCGCGGTATACTTCGTTTGACACTATGATTTCATTTTCAGAAAACTTCACACACGAACTTCGATTTAAAGGAAACTAGTTTTTTGTACAAAAGAAAAGAAAAGTGCGGGTGGTCGTGAAAAAATCTCGGAAGGTAATGTTAATGGCGATTCCCATTAGACTTTAAGTCACGAGGATCAAAACAACCTACTCACTCCTCACTGCTCTTTGTTTCGATGGCGTGAACACATTCGAGAATACGACCTTGTTGGCGAAATATGGAGCTTCCTACGGGCAACTCATCCATTCTACCCCGCCCCCTTCTAAATGCGGCAAACAGTTTGACCGGACACTATTTTTGTTTTAAATGTTCGGCGACTTCAAGACTTCCTTGGACTGCAGTAATCCATGGATTTGGAGGCACCAGCTGAACAATACACTTTTTCTCCGCTTTGGAAACGGACCCCCTTTGAAATATAGTTGTTGTACACTCTCTGACATGATGAATGAAACTCGACAACCAATCGACCGATTTTAGGCCAGAGTTTCTTTCCCTTAATCTCTTTGATGCAACGAGTGCCCAAAACTAAAAAAATTTTGAATGTTTACATTTGTTACTTTTGTTACTTTGCCGATTGCAACAAATCAGCTGGTAACGAGGGTTGAGAAGCGTCGATGGACAACAGCCTCCATAAATCAGCTGACGGCTTAACATAAGATCACACTATAAGCAATTTTATTGTTGCGTGCTTTTAGGCATGCATTTAGGCGTATTATTCAAAACCCCTATATATGCAGAGTAAGCCCTAAGTTAACGAATAAAACAATTTTTTTAGGTCATAATCAACAAGCCCACGGTTCGCTGGTTGTAACGCAGTGATTACAGGTACAAGCAGCAGCCGCAGCAGCAAAAAACAAGAATCGTGCCCAACCGAAACCAATCCCTTCGCAAGAAAGGAAGGTCTTCAGGACATTACTACTCATACTCCACTCGGCCCACAAGCCGTTCGAGGACTCGTTTCTCCTGGTAACGGTGAAGAGATACCCAAACGGGCAAGAATATCAAGTCCTTGTATCTATGCTATCCTACGTTCTATTTTTTTTTTTGTTTTTATTACATTTGTGAGATTAAGAATGAAAATCGCCCAGATTGGGCCACTATATCATGTAGTTAAATGCTAAAAATTGGTGTAGAAGCTGGGGTATCGCATATATATTTATATTTTCTAATACTAGTTTTTTGTACATAAAATCAGATCCCAAAATTTCAATCACGTCGGATAAACAGATTTATATAACAATGAGGGAAGAAAAATTGCGGGTATAGCTAAATAAAAAAAAACAGAGTGAGACCTTGGAAGGTTTTGTCTGTGCATTGAAGAATGTATGTGTTCGTGGAGGGGTGGAAGGATGCAAATAAAACACAAGTGGTTGGCGGGTGCTAATTTCTTCAGGGGTCTGGTGAGTGCGAAATGAAATTAAAACGCGCGAGAACTTCGGTTAAAATTAATTCTGATTTATTTTATTTATTTCACAAGATGTCCCGACACACATGAGAATGGTTCGAGTTGAAAAAAGTACAATATCGAAAGATAATAGCGCAAGTAAAAAGAATGGCTGTTCGGATTAAAAACTCGTACTGGATTAATATGGCGATGCCCATCAGAAAATCAAGTCACTCCTCCTAGTGTGACCGTAGACGCCGAGGATCAAAAAACCTTCCTCACTCCTCACTGCTCATCGCCGCTCACTGCTGTTCACCCGGTGGCGTGAACAGTATGTACAGAAAAAAAATTTGGAACATGTAAAAATAGTATTGTCAAGGACTGCAAGGGTATGCCGAAGTTTGCTTCTTTGTTAAGTGTTGTTCGTGGAGGGGCGGAAGGATCCAAATAAAAATACATAAATTGGTGCCAATTTCTTCTGGTCGGTGAGCTGGTAAATAATAGAAAACGCGCGGAGAACTTCGTTTAATACTATGATTTTTATTTACTGAACAATCTCACAAACGAAAAGGTTCGTTTAAAGGTAAGCTGGATGTTAATAGCACGTGCAGCTGTGCTCCTTTAGGAACCATTGGAATGGTCATGAGCCAAACAGTTCGCGCAGTATCCGTTGCTCAAGACTACCCGTAACCTGTCGTCAGCTCGTAGTCCTCTAAACTGTCGGCACTGACGGAGCGTGTGTGCCCCTTGACAAACGCGGCACCTGAAGCAATTGGAACTGCGTTCTTAATCGGATGGTGCTGTTGTCCTTAGAGACATCTTCGGACTGCTGGAGGAGGTGAACACAGACCTTCTGGATTTTCCAGTAACGGATCCACAGAGAACCCAACCGAACATCGTCTCGATCCCCTCGAAAGAATCACCAATATTCTTGATGATTGTTTCCGCTGGAGCTTGGTTGAAGGACATCTGCGGCCTCTAGTACACGGTGGCGATCAGTTAGGAATCGATTCAGGTCGTCCCAGGATGAGACGGCGGTTTTATTTGGAACGGACTGTTCCCACAGCAGAAGGGTGGATTTGGGCATTTTGCTCGTACAGATTGCTATGAGAAGGATATCCCAATTGTCTGTACTAGCCCCGGAACGCTCAAGGCCGGTTAAGCAACCTTGTCTTGAATTGACGTCTGCAGTTCTCTCAACACTTTGTCAGACTTCTGAGTTCTGTAGAAGCTGTTTGGCTTAGCTCATAGTCAATAATCCATTATTTTCGTACCGCGCAGTGAGGTTATCCCACGCGGACTGGAACCCTTCATTGGTCAAGGGTGACCTAAAAACAATGGCTCTGGCTTCACCGCGAGTTTTGCAACTTAAGTGGTAAAGTTTCTCCACTTGTGTTAGGCTTGGATTATGGATAAAAATCGCGGAATGTAGGCCAAGCCAGGCTGTCTCCGTTAAAGATTTCGACTTCGTACGGGGGAACTGTGTGGCTTTGATGGGTGGAATCGACGGAAAGCCTGACTGGTGGGGGAGCCATTTTCACGGACAACTGCTCGATTCGCTCTCCAAACAAAGTCCCGCCTCGCACATATACCATATAAGAATATAATATGGAATAAGCAATAATATGCTATCTAGCGTAAATGAAATTAGAAGGATTTATAATTTTCCTCGCAGTTGTGTGATATATAATCACTTGGATATTATAATTTATACAATGTGGAAATATGTTAGAATTTATAGGAGTATTTAAAAAAAATGGAAAAATTGAGATCAGTAGGATTGGGAGTGCCGATAACTTTTCAATGAAGAAAAAAAAAACTCGGAATTAATTTTCATTAAAAGGAATAGATCAATTTCATGGATCTGTGAGGAAAAAATCAAAATGCACCAAGACAAGACAAAATATTAATTCCATATAAATAAAATTGTACTTATTTTTCTTTCGAAAATATTTTGCGAATTAAATTCAATCAGTCGATTGAAATATTTATTTTTTGCACAATACGAAAATCACGATGGAAAAAATGGATTTCGTAACCGAGTCACGGCTTGACTCAACTGTGAGCACTCATGAGACTTGAGTGTCAGCACTGATCGGGAGTCAGCTGTTCTGCCGTTGTTTATGTTTTGTGAATTTAATTAATTTAAAATTGTTTAACGAAGATCACGATTTCCTATTTTAATTATGTTTCGAATTATTAAATTGCGGAAGGCCAATGGGAGTTGCTGCAATTAATTTTGTGTGGGTGAAATCAAATTGTATGTGGACATATGTAAGTACATATGTCGTATGAGTGTGCTTAGCGCGGCAAAAATTATTACATATGTATGTACATATGTATGTTTGGATGTACAAAGTATTTGGCATAAATAATTTATGCCGCTCAACTAATGATCAGCCCGTGGACTGTGCTTTACACTTTAAGTAAAGGTAAGTGGTACTTTATGAATTCGCGATTATTAAACACTTTTACTTGCAGGTTAAAAAACAGCAGTTTTTACATGTATGTATACATGTGTATATACATATTAGACATCTGCATGAGTTGCAATAAAGTGACCTTCGAATGTAAAACAGCTAAATTGAGTTGAGTGAATATGGGTACAAAGCGGAATGAGTATGAATGAGTGAGTGGTTTCGCAAAGCACTCGGACGCACAATGTTGAAGCAATGAGTACGAGTGAGAACAAGCGAAAATGAGAGGTTGGCTTCGAATGTCAAAACGGTTGTTGTTGTTCTTTTGCTCTGCAGGAAAACGAAATTAAGCACAAAGAAAGGAGTAGAACTTGAAGAAAACGCAATATTGGGAAACCTAAAGCATGGAAAACAAGGAGTAGAACTTAAAGAAAACAAAAAAGAGCAACATCTAGATATGTCAATTTGTTGTCATTTTCTAACTCTAATGTAAACTTTATGTTTCTGTTAAATGAATTTAGTTTGTCAAGAGTGTTTTGGATCTCGTCTTCTTTATTTATGGCAAAAAGGTCATCTACATATTTCGTCATAACTCTAGGTGGTCGCTGTAGTGTTTTTATCATTTCGTCTGAGAGTTCTTCCATAATTATATGGAAAAATAAATAAAAATGAATAAATGTTTTCATAGTTGCCCTGAAGACGACCACCGATGAGTGGTCGAAATATATTGGAAAGGAATATAATAACGAACTATTTTTTATTTTTTTATTTTGTTTTATTCACCCAACAATTTGACCTCGAGTCGGCAAAACATACAACTAACAATAAAAAGGTCGCAAAAAATCAACAATTAAAAAATATATATATTTATATATATACATATGTAGGATCGCGCTATAGGCAGTCGTAGAGATGACTTCAAGTAAGAATAGTTATCGATAGAATATCGATAAGAAGCGATATACGATTCATGAAGAGTAGAGTCAGTCTGAAGAGTTGAGTCTGTGGAGTAGAGTGAGTCGGTAAAGTTGCGCCTGAAAGTGTGTCTGCAGTACATTCGGGGTGTGTGCGAAGAATAAAGAAAAACATAGTGAGGTACTATATAATTTTGTCAATAAGCTAATAAGACTAATATAATGCAATAAAGCTGATAAAATCAAACTAGTGTGTGTAAATTGAATCTTCACAACTTTGGGACTCATCCAGGAGATTTCGTCCGGGATAAGGCTGAAAGTCCACAACTTTTGGGGCTCGGCCGTGAACGTTAGACGGTAGGACTGTACATCAAGCATCAAATGGCTGTAGTTGGAGATCTGTTACTGTACATCAGTCATTCAATTGTTGTACAATAAAAAAAAACGTTAAATCCATGGGAAAAATTGTGAATTTCAACCAATTCTTGAAATAAGTCGCACACAGGATAGAGTGAGACAGCAGCAGAGATTCTTGACAAGCAGAAAGAAAAAAGCACACCAAGCGTGTGTTGTCGCAATGTTGTAATATGAAATGAAGTAAGTAAGTCGTCTCGCCGACTTGGGTATACCATACACCAGGTGAAATAACTATTTAAAATTTCGAAAACCAAATGTATGTGTATTGAATTGTTTTAACATGCCTCATACCATATGCTATCTCGCTCACTCTACAAACACACGAGCACTCTAGCGCCGAAACTAGCCAACGACCAATTCTGCCCTCATGGATCGCGTAGCAAAATACGTTCATACGTATATTTTGCATGTTTCTAGTCCGATTTCAATCAAATTTGCTTTTTTGGTAGAAATAGATAAAATTAATTAGTCTGCCAAATTTGATCGCTATGGTCAAAAAATTGCAAGAGCCAATCGGTTTTTTCTAAATTATGGAGGCGGAAGTGGGCGTGGCAACATATTAAAATATATATATTCTGCGCGCATACTAAGTCAGTATACATACTAAATTTGGTGACTTTAACTTTGTTAGTTTTCGAGAAAATCAGTTTTGTTTAATTTGCGGGGGCGGAAATGGGCGTGGCATAATTTTTAAATAGTCAATATCTGCGCGTCTATTAAGCTAGCTTACATACCAAATTTAATGTAGGTAGCTATCATAGTTTTAAAGAAAATCTGTTTTTTGTAAATTCCGGGGGCGGAAGGGGGCGTGGCAAAAAGATGGAACAATTATTTTCTGCGCGCTAACTAAACGAGTATATAAACCAAATTTGATCTTTCTATCTATTATACTTTTTAAGAAAAACAGTTTTATGTAAATTCCGGGGGTGTAATTTTATGTTTCTATCTGGAGGCGTAAGGGGGCGAGGCCAAAATTCCAATTTTTTTTTTTTTTTTTAACGTTTAATATATATTTGTTGAATCTACTCTTAAATTAGAGCCTAACAACAAGTTTGAGATATTTTTCTTAGACTAGTACTTAAGATAAATCCTGGGGATATTGCAGGCGGCCCTAATCACTTGTTATTGGGTTGGTCTGTCATTTCTTTTAAGACGAGTTCTATTATTAGTTCGCGTAAGGGAATTGGCAAGAACATTTGGGTGTGCATCCAGTTTCGCAGAATACTTTAGTTGTTGAGTACCTATTTCAGATTTTACGCTAGGTATATTTAGATCATTTTGAATGTTGTCGTTTCGTATATACCACGGGGCCCCCGTGATTGATCTTAGAATCTTCGACTGCGCTCTTTGTATAATATCGACCCCACAGTACGGCTCCGTAAGTCCAGATGGGTTTCAATACGGAGTTGTATAGGAGGACTTTATACTCCAGACGTAGAGGGGACCGAGCATTGATGATCCAATGTAGGCTACTCGCTTTCAGTTTAAGCTGTGACTTTTTTGCTTCGATGTGCTTGCGCCAAGTTAGTCTTCTGTCTAGGTGGATGCCAAGGTAAGTGACATACACGGCTTCAGGAACTGGTACGTTGTTTAGCATTAGAGCTGGGCAGTTTCTTCTGTTAAGCGTAAATGTAACATGTTTGCATTTCTGCTCGTTGACCCGGATACGCCAGGTTGCTAGCCATTCCTCTACCACCTTGAGGTGTTCCTCTAATTTTGCAGAGGCTTGTATTGGGCATTTGGATCTGCTAAGGATTGCCGTGTCATCGGCAAAAGTGGACGTTGTAAGTCCTAAACTCGTTGGTAGGTCTGCAGTGTACAGCAGGTAGAGCAATGGGCCGAGTACACTGCCTTGCGGTACACCAGCTTTGATTTCAAAATCCGCGGAGACGGAGCCATTACATCTTACAGCGAATTTCCTATTGTAAAGGTAAGATTCCATGAGTTTGTGTGTGTACTGTGGCAGTTTTTGCCGGATTTTGAACATCAGACCCTCCAACCAAACTCTATCGAAAGCCTGGGCAACGTCGAGAAAGTCAGCCGCACAGTATTCTTTTAGTTCGAATGCTGTTCGTATATCGGATGTTATGCGATTGACTTGTTCAATTGTACCATGTTTTTCGCGGAAGCCAAACTGGTGTGAAGGGATTGTGTTCTCCGATGCCAGAAATGAGTCTAGTCGGATCTGCAGGACCTTTTCAAAAAGCTTCGAAAGACATGGCAGCAAACTAATTGGCCTATAGGATGATGGCTGGGTTTTGTCCTTTCCCACTTTAGGAATCATGATGATAGTGGACTTTTTCCATGTTCTTGGGAAGTAGCCAATTTTTATTATAGCGTTGAACATTTTGCAGATATATTGTATTGCAATGATAGGGAGTTCTAGGATCATTTTCGGTGTGGCCAGGGGCTTTTTTCGGCTTTATGTGGTTTTTAATAACTGCAGTGATCTCGTCCGATTGGAGTTCCGAGTACTCACTATCCGTTAATGTGTTCGAAGGGGGAAGTACAGATGAGTTTAATGTTGGATTTGGCTGGAAAACCATTTAAAGATGTGTGGCAAATACGGATGCCCTCTCTTCGTCACTGCGGGCCCATCCACCGGTTGGACTCCTTATCGGTGAAATTGTCTCTGTAGGAGCGCTTAAAGTTGGGTGGGCTTTCCACAGAGGATGTTTAGTGCTGGTTGGACTGAGCTTTTCTATGTATTTCTTTTGAGCCCAGCTTTCCTCTTGTCTTAACGCCTTGGAGAGGTTGCGATGAGCTTGCCTTAGGCGAAGTTTTGCTGCTGGTGATCGAGTAATCTGCCATTCTCTTCTTAGACGTCGTTTTTCCGTTACTAATTGTTCTATCCGCCGGTTCGTAGGCCTGTCAACAGGTTTGGTGTAAGAAGAGGCATGTGGAGTAGATACTCTTGCTGCAGCTCCCATCATCGACTCAAGTGCAGAGACGCACATATCAATGTCCTCTGCAGCATCCAGTTTCGGCGAACAGTCAATGTGGGCACTCATGTACATTTTAAATTTAAGCCAATTTGTTTTGTTGTTTGTAAGCCTATATGGGCGATCAAGTACTTGAGGTCTTGTTAATAATGTGAATAGCACTGGAGAGTGATCGAAAGTTGAATCTAGCAGTGTATTCGCAGTGATCCGATTAAGTGGAATCCTCTTGGTTACTGCGAAATCAATCAAGTCAGGCACTTTCTGTGGATCTGTGGGCAAATAAGTAGGCCTACCCGGTGAAACGCAATCCATCTTGTTAAGAGGGTTGACTATTGTGTTGTACAACTGCTTGCCTTTAGGATTTACCAGGCGAGATCCCCAGTGCGTATATTTGGCGTTATAGTCCCCTGCTGCAATGAAGCGATCTCCGAGTGTGTTAAAGAAATCGGTAAATTCCTTTTCAGAGATTGAGAAGCGTGGTGGGCAGTACAGGGCGACCAATGTAGTGTTGCCGCAGCTGGTTATAGCGGCTATAGCAGTTGCTTGTAGGTGCTGTGTTTCAAATCTGTTGAGGAACGAGTGCTTTATACGGTTTTTGATTAGGATACCAGTCCCGCCATGAGCTTTTCCGTCTGGATGGTTTGTTGCGTAGAAGGTATATTTTGGTATTTGAAAATTATTTTTTGATGTTAAATGTGTTTCCGAAATCAGCAAAACGTCGATTTCACTTGAGTCTAGGAATAGTTGCAGTTCATTTTTGTGCTTGGAGATGCCGTTAGCATTCCAAAGATATAGACGTAGGGAAGCCATTATTTATTCTCGATAAGCTTCTGGATAAGCAGGTTTTGATTCCGCATCAATTCGTGCATACAGTTTTGCATGAACGTCATAAAAGTGGTCATGTTTTGATTGAGTGAGATCAATAGGGCCTCTAGACCACTTGGAGTTTGCTGGCCAAGCTATGGTGCGCTAGGTTGCGGATTCTGTAGATGGCGGAGTGACGGGGTCTCTTTCGCGGGCTCCGTCTGTCCAGTTCGGAGCACACTAGCGAAGGATACACTAGGGCTGGTTGTAGCAGTCATGTTGGATGATCTAGCAGCCTTGGCGAAGAAGACCTCCGGTGTAGTTTTGGAGGCGTTGAAGATGATTTTTGGTCCAGCTGGGGGTTTGCGCCCGTTTAGGTGTGATTTAAGATCCTTAAAGACAGGACATCCTCTGTAGTTGGCCGTGTGGTTCCCTCCACAGTTGCTGCATAGTCTTAGTGCGACGTTGTTTCTGTCCTTGGTGCAAATTCCATCTTCATGATGTTCGCCGCAGCCAACACACACTGACCTAAGATTGCAATTGTTAGAGGTGTGGTTGTATTCCTGGCAGTTTTTACACTGCGGTGGTTGGCGTCTCTTATGGGGCTCCTCTACGGTGATTCTTCTGTGCAATAGAAGCTGTATGTTGTAGATCGGGTGCACTTCATTTGGCTTCGACCGCTTTGCATCTGATGATGTTGACAACGGACTTGACCGCAAACCCTTTTTCGACCAACGCGTCTGCTATTTCTTGAGTAGGGACCGATGGCTCAATCCCCTTTAACACAACGTGGAGCCCTTTACTGCTTTTTAGTTGGTAGGTATAGAAGTTGATGTTAGCATTACGGAGGTACTTTTCGATGATGCGGAAATTGTCCTCAGTTTGGGCTTGACATTTAATTTCTTTAATGTTACCCCTATTGAGAGGGGTTACAACAAAGTTATTTGCCCCTACTGTTTCTACTAGCTTCGAAATCAGGGCGCTGCAGTTGGCTCCACGGATGTATAAAGGGGGTGGTCTAGCCGATTTAACTTTATCTACAGCGACGGCTTGATCGTCTTGCTGATCGGCAAGAATTTTAAAACGATTCCCGCTAAGGGGTGCTACTCGTTCATTTGGTTTGGTTATTTTCGGCGTATTGCCACTTTTTTTCTTTTGCGGGCTTAGCTTCCGCTTAGTTATTTTAATATATCTGTCCATTCCAGTTTGGACAGAAGTCGTTGGGTTTACTATTGTGGCTGACTCTGGGCGACTTGTCGTTGACGGCTTGAGGCAGGTCAATACTTCGGCAGACGTTGCAGTAGTTGCTGTCAACGAGCTGACGGTGCTGGTTGCTGTCAACGAGCTGACGGTGCTGGTTGGTGCAATCGGTGACCCAGTTATCGATATTGATGGAGAAGCACACTGCTCTCTCCACGGTAAGTTGCTGTTAATTGCTGAGTGGCTGGCACTTTCGGTGTTATTGCTTACGTTAGCATTCGGTGGGGTCGGCGACACCTGCACTTAAATCTTCAGCAATAATGACTTTTCTCTTGATAACTTCTTTGATAAACTTTGTGGGATCTATAGATTACAGATGTTGACTAGGCTGGACTCTGTTTCATCGTCATGCTCCGTGCGTATATATACAAATTGATCTATTATTTTCAAATCCGGGTATCTGTCCTTTTTTTTCAACTTTTTCTCTTAGTTTGTGATACTCTTTGGAGAGGAGAGCTCAAATCGACTAAGGAGCGAAGTTCCTCCAAAGCACACATTTGAAAACATTCTGGACAATGCGTCGGGTACTACAATATCTTGACCACGTCGGTTACTTACTTCAGACTTATAACCTTGCAGCTTCATGGCCCATTTAGCAAGTCTTCCTTTCAGATCTGATTGCCATATAAACCAAACCAAACTGGCGTGGTCGGTTAATACTTTGAATTTTTGTAGTTGCAGATAGCGGCGAACTTTATTCAATTGCAGCCAAAGCAGCCAAGCACTCGCGTTCTGTTACGCTATAGTTTCGTTGAGCTGTTGTTAACTTCTTTGACATAAATGCAATAGGTTTTTCAGCTACTTCTTCGTCCAATTGTACCAACAATGCGCCGATGCCATAGTTGCTAGCATCACAACGCACGAAGAATTTCTTATTGAAGTCGGGATTGATCAAGACCGGGGCCGAGGTAAGCTTTTCCGTAAGTTTCTCGGAGGCAATTTGAGCAAGTGGGTTATCGAAAATGTAATATCAGAAAAATTATCAATGAATCTACGATAGCAACCTACAACACCCAAAAAACCTCTGATTTGCTTTATCGTTTTCGGAATTGGCCAATTCTTTATTGCTTCTATTTTTATTTATTTAGAGCTAGCTTATAATTGAAACTATAGGCTAGCTTTAGCTAGCTTTACCTCGTTCTTGTCTAGGTCTAGATATGTACAAAGATATTTACATAGATTGTTTTCTTAGTTTTAATTTAGTGTTAACTTATTGTATGTGTGAGTGGTGTTAATGTCTTACATGTTTTATATGTTGTGGTACAAGTTTGTGTTTTTAGGTATTGTAGAATTTTTAGCGTGTTTGTGGGTGTGAGGTTCGAGAGGCATTGAAGTGGGTTGGTGTTATTAAATATTGCAAGTCATTGTGTTTCGAAGGTGTTGCAGGATGCGAGTATGTGTTCTATTGAGATGATTTGGTTGCAATATCGACACGTTCTGGGTGTACGGTCAATGTAGTATTTGTGGGTAATCTTTGTGTGTCCGAGTCTTAGTCTTATTATTTTGATTTGGTCTTTGCGTGCAAGAAAAAGTGGGTTGTTTTTGAACAGGTGGTAGCTGTTGTGTTTGCTGTAATTTGTATTTTTGTACCAGGTGGAGGTTTCTGATAAATAGCTGTGTAGTTTAGATTGGTGTGTTTTTTTAATGTATTTCAATATGTCTTTTATGTGATAGTTGTTTTTAATTATTAGAGGTTCTTTGGCTGCATTTTTGGCGGCGGTATCTGCCTGTTCGTTTCCTAGTATTCCTACGTGTCCGGGTACCCATAGCAGTTTGAATTTTGGGAATGTTGCTTTTAAGGTGTTGCGTATGAGTGAGCTGTAGTAATCGCAGTTATTTGCGTTGTATATTGCGTTTCTGGCGGATAAAGAATCTGAGCGTATGCATTATTTTCCCTTTTTGTTTTTCAAAATTTCTAGAGCTTCTGCGATTACAATCGTTTCGGCAGAAAAGACAGACGAGTAGTGTGGAAGAAGGTTTATTGTTTCTATTTTGGCAGGGTCTGTTGAAATTCCTCCTCTTCCTATAATATAGCCCAGATATGGCACTTCTGTAACACAAAACTTTGTCTTTTCTATATTAAAAGTTAGATTTGCCTTTCTAAATTGCTGAGACATAAGAATCAGAATTTCCAAATGAGTATCAAAGTCTTCTGACACCACACAGAGATCGTCTAGGTATCCGAACACACAGTATTTCAGATCTGCTGGAATTAGATCGTCTATCAACCGTGCGTTACATAATCCGAATGGCATTACGGTGAACTTGTACAAGGGGCGGCCGTATCGTGAAAGCTGTTATGGGTTTGGATTTTTCTGAAAAGGCAATTTGCCAGTAGCCATCTTTTAAATCAATTTTTGTTATAAAGTTTGCTTTGGGCAGTCGCGCGAAAATTCCATCTATGCTTTGCAGCGAATATGCTTCTTTTTTGGTGACTTCATTTATTTTTCTTGCACTCAAACATAATCGCACTTTTCCGGGTTTTACAACCTGACGTATAGGAGAACACCAGGGACTATTAGCCCTCTCCATCACTCCAATTCCCAACATTTGGTCGATTTCTTTATACATCAACTTTTCAACTTTTGATTGGAGTTGCTTGTTTGATCTCTATGTCATGAACGAAAAGTGGAGTTCGGCCTAGTCCCGGTTGTTTAAAACCCGGAAATAACTGAATAACATCATTTAATCTTTTTTCCTTCTCTGTGGTTAATAAACATTTATTTTCATCATCAAGCAAGTGAGTATTTTTATCTGAAAATTCTGGACATAACTCAAAAGACTGCCAGAAATCGATTTGTAAATTAGCTTGTTTCGCTAATACATGGATAATAGAGAGACAGAGGCTTTCGCATGCTTTCGTATTGCACCTCTGTTCTTATTATTCCGGTAACCAAATTTCCTCTTCCGTATGCTGTGGCCACACTTGTGCCGTTAAATCTGTTCCGATACAACTGCTATTGCCTCCAGTATTCACTAGACAAGTTTAGAGCTTCTGCGGTTTCGTTAATCATAAATGATGTGATTTTATCTCGAATCGTTAAATAATTTTGAAGCCGTTGATGATATGGTGGTCTGGGATATGGCTGAATTTCATCCTCTCGCCAATTCGTTCCAGTATTATATGTTGTGAGGAACATAATATTCTACAATAATGTTCCACACAACAACATGTAAATAACCAGAAACAACACATATGTAAAACCAAGGATTCATGGTGCCCGGCAACATATTGCCAAAGATCACGCTTCGCAACATGTTGCTGCAATTAAAACACGCAACATTACGATACGATACAACAAGGTCGATCGGACCACATACGACCATCAGCGAATTTCGTCACAGCGGGAAGATGCGTTGGAGGCAGAGATCGAAAGAATCAACGGCTGGAGAGCATACGCACAAGAGAGAGGGCTGGTGTGCTCAAATCACAAGAGGGCATGGACCGATTAAGAGAAAGTATGCATGAATATATGGGAATCCAGCAACGAGCGCAGCACACCTACACTATGCGTGTGCAGATTGAGCGCGGGTAGGCTGGACGGCGGAGCGTATATCGGGAGAGGCCGACAATAAGCAGAGAGACGAAAAAGCCAAAGTGAGGGCTATGCATGTCAAACGGTGGGGTGTGGGGGCTGTGTGCATACCAAGTCAAGCCAATATTGTCGATCAAGTTCGATGGGCAAAGGGGGGTATGTGCAAGCCGAAGAAAGGGGGAATTGGGTCTTGGGGAAGCCCTGTCTACGAGGCGAATAACGTATTGATGACGTAGACGAATGATTTTAGTTAATGTTGACCTAAATTAACTAAGAAGGGGAACTTCAGGTATGCGAATCACCGATTTGGATGAATTTCGGATATGTTGTAGAATACCCCGTCATTTGAAGCTGTGTGAAATATTTCGGCGCACTATTCTATATTTTCCTAATAAATCGGCTTTAAAGTTATAGCTTTGGTGACTTATGAGTAAAACGCCGAGTGGACTACAAGCAGCTCGACGGTGTAAGGGGTAGAGGTACTGCTTAAAATCGACGAAACTCTGGTTCAACCCCCGCCCGAAACTAGTTAATTTTGGGTTTTTTTTTTTTGCTTTTTTAATAATTATTTTTGTCTAATATCGAAATAGGGAGAGGGCTGCTGTGCTCCAATCACAGTAGGGCATGAAATTATGCGTGAGAATATGGAATCCAGCAACACAGGCACATCACACCTACACTTTGCGTGTGGAGATTGAGCGCGGGTAACGGTGGATGATGCGAGCGCGCTCTATAATGCTGGACGGCGGAAAGTATCCCGGGAGAGGACGACAACAAGCGAAAAAGCCAAAGTGAGGGCTATACATGTCGAACGGGGGGTAGTGGGGGCTTTGTGCATACCAAGTCAAACAAATATCGTCGAATAAGTTCGATGGGCAAAGGGGGGTATGTGCAAGCCGAAGAAGGGTTGAATTGAGTCTTGGGGAAACCCTGTATATGAGGCGAATAATATATTGATGACGTAGACGAACGAATTTAGCTAATTTTGACTTGAATTAACTATAACGAAACAAACGAAAATCAATATATTATTCAGATGAAATTAAATATCCATGAATTGGGAGAAGAGCAATAATTCCCAAAAGTTGAGAGAACGAGCGAAATGGAGAAGGACATTTGAAAAAGCAGCGTCGCCTAGCAACCAGAGAGGCCATGCGACCAGAGCAGAGAAATCAAGAATTGGAGAGAAAAGGATGGAAGCCGCATAGCAACAGAGGCGCTATTTGGGCAGAGCAGAGAAACAAGGACAAGAATTCAATGGACGCACATCAGGCCAGAAAGTGGATGCGGCTGCGCCAAGGACTTGTACGGGACTTTTACCACACATGGCAACAGCGTGGATGAAAGCGACGGGCCGATGGAAATTCACCGGCTGTATAGCGCTATCACACCAAGTGATTCTAGAGGCCCAGGAAGCCTATATAAGGCGAGCAGCGAGTCAAGACATGACCAAATCGTCGAGTCAAGATCAAGGTATCAAGTCATCGAGTCCTGATTAGCAAGAAGCGAAGCAACAAATCTCTTTTGGCCTTACGAGTAACCTTAAGAGTATTCGGCGCCTAGCAATCTACAAGTACGAGCAAATCATCGAGTTATAAGGCCTTACGAGTAACCTTATAGACTCCACAAGCAGCAACAAATCTGAATGTAAAATAAATAATTACGTAGCCAGTATAAACAGCAACCCAAATCAGTGTAAAATAATATATAAATATTCCACCAAAACCCAAAGTATACAAATAAACACCAACATAATTTATACATATAAATCATTGTGTCATAATTTCACGGGGCACAAAATAAAATTTGTTGTGCCGAACCTCGCCCTAAAAATTGAAATTATTTTGAAGGACGAAAAAGGATCGTTACAACTGGCGCCCAACGTGCTATACTGGTGAAATTCAAACGAAATAAAGGGTGAATACTGAGATCAAAATGGGTAAAAGTTGGATTTACCACATGAAGAAGGAGGATCTGCTACAGACAGGCCAAAGAATCGGAGTCAGCATGAACGGCACGGCAGAGAAGATGAGAAAACAGCTAGGCGAATGGGTAGACAACAACGAGTCTGACCCAGAATGGAAGGAAGAGATAAGCAGATTAGACGACAAGTTCACAAAAATGTTTAAACCAAAACCAGGAACGAGCGCAGCACAGACAGGCGAAAACGGTGAGCACAAGGAGGCCGAGGCGTTCCATAAAATAAATATGGCTACTCTGACGATTCCCCCATTCGTACCACCAAGATGGGGAAGTGAAGGAGCGCTGGACAAAACCGATGGGAAAAATAACCAAAGAAGACAAACAATTGAACCCACAAAAAAAAGGGTGTGGACAAACCGTCAAAAGTGGGGATACACCGGATCAACTCAGAGAAGTGCCAGTTCTTCAGAAAGGAATTAAAGTTTCTAGGACACGTAGTAACACGTAGGACAAAGTAGCAGCAATAGCCCAGCTAAAACCGCCAACATGTGTGAAGGAATTACGACAATATATAGGGGTAGCTTCATGGTACAGAAGATTCGTACCAGGACTTGCAAGTCTAACGCATCCACTAAACGCGCTACTTAAGAAAAAAACAAGGTGGCACTGGAATGAAGACCATCAGGCAGTATTCGACGCAGTGAAAGAAAAACTAACAAATGGACAAGTGTTAGCTTGCCCGGACTTCACGAAACTGTTTGTGCTACAGACAGACGCAAGCAACATGGGACTAGGAGCAATCCTCCTACAGAACACAGAAGATGGCGAGAGGGTCCTATCATATCTATCTAGAGAACTAAATTCGTCGGAGAAAAATTATTCTGCAACTGAAAAAGAGTGTCTGGCGATAGTATGGGCTGTACGAAAACTGAGGCCATACCTAGAAGGATACCATTTCAAAGTATTGACTGATCACATTACACTAAAATGGTTAAACAGTATAGACAGTCCCACAGGTCGAATAGCAAGATGGGCATTAGAACTACAACAGTACGACTTTGAAATATCGTATCGGAAAGGCAAGCTGAACATAGTAGCGGACGCCCTGTCGAGGCAACCAATGGAAATATGCAATCGCATAACAGACAACGGTGCTAGGCTACGACAAGCCAATAAAGAGTTTGGATGGATTCAGGATATGATGAAAAAAATCAAGCAACAGCCACAGAAATAAACAGACTATGTGGTGGAGAATAGCCAATTATATGGAAACGTTATAGAAGTGGTGGCATGGAAAATGTGTGTGCCAAAGAGTCTACGACACATCAGCGACGGCCGGTCATACGGGCAACCGGCGAACAATTGCTAGGACCGCCGCTAGATACTACTGGCCGGGAATGCAAAGAGACATCAGAATTTTCGTCGGGAAATGCATGACATGTCTACAATTCAAACCTAATCAACAACAAGCGGCAATAAAATTGTTAACACAGGTGCCTGAGGAGCCATGGACAACAATATGCGTGGACTTTGTTGGGCCGTTGCCCAGATCAAAACACGGAAATTCAATGCTGCTGGTAATTATGGACCGTTTCTCGAAATGGACAGAGATCATACCCATGCTCAAGGCAACTGCAGAGAACTCGTTAAATGCCTTCAGAGAATGGATTTTGTCAAGATTCGGGACACCAAAAGTAGTCATAACGCATAATGGAGTCCAATTCAAGAGCAGGATCTTCAAGAAGATGCTAGAAGGATGGGGAAGCAGCCACCAATTAACAGCGCCATATACGCCTCAGGAAAATCAGACTTAACGAGTAAATAGAACTGTCAAGACAATGATTGCCCAATATGCAGGAGACAACCAGAGGAATTGGGACGAGTGCTGGCCAGAAATTACATTGGCAATAAACACAAGCCAATCGCAAGCAACTGGATTCACGCCAGCATATATGGTGCAAGGCCGAGAACCAAGAATGCTGGGAGCCATACATGACAGCGTCACAAAACTAGCACCCAAATTTGGAGGGCCTTACACGGTACTAGGATTCACTTCCCCAGTCATATGCAAGCTACGACATGAGGTCACAGGAAAGAGTAGACAAGCACACATTAGCCAGTCTAAACAGCAAACAGAGGATATAGACACAGAACAACAAGCAACATGTGATGCGGTGGAATCAGATTCGGCGAGACCGAAAGGAAACGGGTAAGTTAAACGAGTAAAATAATAAGATGCGGAACGGGCCATAAACAAGAATCAAGGAAGAAAAGATGCCCTAATCCGCCAAAAACCATAGAAAAGATACTCAGTAATCGCCAACATAAAAAAAAAAAAGATGCCAAAAGGCCAACAAAAGATGCGACCTGAGTCCAAAGAACACCAAAACCAACGAAAAAACAAAAAGTCACTAAGAACGGGGGCGGGCAAATCGCTCCAGAAGAAGGGGGGAAGTGTGAGGAACATAATATTCCACAATAATGTTCCACACAACAACATGTAAATAACCAGAAACAACACATATGTAAAACCAAGGATTCATGGTGCCCGGCAACATGTTGCTGCAATTAAAACACGCAAAATTACGATACGATACAACAAGGTCGATCGGACCACATACGACCATCAGCGAATTTCGTCACAGCGGGAAGATGCGTGGGAGGCAGAGGTCGAAAGAATCAATCAACGAGCATACGCACAAGAGAGAGGGCTGCTGTGCTCCAATCACAAGAGGGCATGGACCGATTAAGAGAAAGTATGCATGAATATATGGGAATCCAGCAATACGTGCGCAGCACACCTACACTATGCGTGTGCAGATTGAGCGCGGGTACCGGTGGATGGAGCGCGCTCTATGAGGCTGGACGGCGGAGCGTATATCGGGAGAGGCCGACAATAAGCAGAGAGACGAAAAAGCCAAAGTGAGGGCTCTGCATGTCAAACGGGGGGGTGTGGGAACTGTGTGCATACCAAGTCAAGCCAATATCGTCAATCAAGTTCGATGGGCAAAGGGGGGTATGTGCAAGCCGAAAAAAGGGGGAATTTGGTCTTGGGGAAGCCCTGTCTACGAGGCGAATAACGTATTGACGACGTAGACGAATGTTTTTAGTTAATGTTGACTTAAATTAACTAAAACTAAATAAACTAAAATCAATATGTTATGCATATGAAGTAAAATGTCCATGCATTGGGAGAAAAGCAATAAGTCCCAAAACTGAGAGAACGAGTGATTCTGGCGGCCCAGGATGCCTATGTCGTCGAGTCAAGATCAAGGTATCAAGTCATCGAGTTCTGGTCAGCAAGAAGCGAAGCAACAAATCTCTTTTGGCCTTACGAGTAACTTTGAGAGTATTCGGCGCCTAGCGATCTACAAGTACGAGCAAGTCATCGAGTTATAGGGCCTTACGAGTAACCACTAAGCAACAAAAAAATTTGAATAAAAAAACAATAATTACGCAGCCAATATAAACAGCAACCCAAATCAGTGTAAAATAATATATAAACATTTAACCAAAAACCCAAAGCATACAAATAAACTCCAACATACATTTATATACATAAATTATTGCATTGGGCACAAAATAAAATTTGTTGTGCCGAAATTATCCTGAAAGACGAAAAAGGATCGTTACAACTGGCGCCCAACGTGCTATACTGGTGAAATTTAAACGAAATAAAGGGTGAATACTGAGATCAAAATGGGTAAAAGTTGGATTTACCACATGAAGAAGGAGGATCTGCTACAGACAGGCCAAAGAATCGGAGTCAGCATGAATGGCACCGTGGAGGAGATGAGAAAACAGCTAGGCGAATGGGTAGACAACAACGAGTCTGACCCAGAATGGAAGGAAGAGATAAGCAGATTAGAAGACAAGTTCACAAAAATGTTCAAACCAAAACCAGGAACGAGCGCAGCACAGACAGGCGAGAACGGTGAGCACAAGGAGGCCGAGGCGTTCCATAAAATGAACATGGCTACTCTGACGAGTCCCTTATTCGTACCACCAAGATGGGGAAGTGAAGGAGAGCCGGACAAAACCGATGGGAAAAATAACCAAAGAAGACAAACAATTGAACCCACAAAAAAAGGGTGGGGACAAACCGTCAAAAGTGGGGATACACCGGATCAACTCAGAGAAGTGCCAGTTCTTCAGAAAGGAATTAAAGTTTCTAGGACACGTAGTAACACGTAGGACAAAGTAGCAGCAATAGCCCAGCTAAAACCGCCAACATGTGTGAAGGAATTACGACAATATATAGGGGTAGCTTCATGGTACAGAAGATTCGTACCAGGATTTGCAAGTCTAACGCATACACTAAACGCGCTACTTAAGAAAAAAACAAGGTGGCACTGGAATGAAGACCATCAGGCAGTATTCGACGCAGTGAAAGAAAAACTAACAAATGGACAAGTGTTAGCTTGCCCGGACTTCACGAAACTGTTTGTGCTACAGACAGACGCAAGCAACATGGGACTAGGAGCAATCCTCCTACAGAACACAGAAGATGGCGAGAGGGTCCTATCATATCTATCTAGAGAACTAAATTCGTCGGAGAAAAATTATTCTGCAACTGAAAAAGAGTGTCTGGCGATAGTATGGGCTGTACGAAAACTGAGGCCATACCTAGAAGGATACCATTTCAAAGTATTGACTGATCACATTACACTAAAATGGTTAAACAGTATAGACAGTCCCACAGGTCGAATAGCAAGATGGGCATTAGAACTACAACAGTACGACTTTGAAATATCGTATCGGAAAGGCAAGCTGAACATAGTAGCGGACGCCCTGTCGAGGCAACCAATGGAAATATGCAATCGCATAACAGACAACGGTGCTAGGCTACGACAAGCCAATAAAGAGTTTGGATGGATTCAGGATATGATGAAAAAAATCAAGCAACAGCCACAGAAATAAACAGACTATGTGGTGGAGAATAGCCAATTATATGGAAACGTTATAGAAGTGGTGGCATGGAAAACGTGTGTGCCAAAGAGTCTACGACAACAGATAATGGAGGAAAACCACACGTCAGTGCCGGCCGGGCATACGGGCAATCGGCGAACAATTGCTAGGACCGCCGCTAGATACTACTGGCCGGGAATGCAAAGAGACATCAGAATCTTCGTCGGGAAATGTATGACATGTCTACAATTCAAACCTAATCAACAACAAGCGGCAATAAAATTGTTAACACAGGTGCCTGAGGAGCCATGGACAACAATATGCGTGGACTTTGTTGGGCCGTTGCCCAGATCCAAACACGGAAATTCAATGCTGCTGGTAATTATGGACCGTTTCTCGAAATGGACAGAAATCATACCCATGCGCAAGGCAACTGCGGAGAACTTAGTAAAGGTCTTCAGAGAATGGATTTTGTCAAGGTTCGGGACACCAAAAATAGTTATAACGGATAATGGAGTCCAATTCAAGAGCAGGATCTTCAAGAAGATGCTAGAAGGATGGGGAAGCAGCCACCAATTAACAGGAAAATCCGACTGAACGAGTAAATAGAACTGTCAAAGCAATGATTGCCCAATATGCAGGAGACAACCAGCGGAATTGGGTCGAGTGCTGGCCAGAAATTACATTGGCGATAAACACAAGCCAATAGCAAGCAACACAGAAAAAAACAAGCCACAACAGAGGAAAAAGCCAACCAGATGAAAGAACTTTTCGAACTCATCAGAAGGAACATGTGTAGTATATCCATACCAAAAATCATTCAACACAAAGAGCTCAACTTGTATGTACGCAACCAAACATAAGTGTGCACTTGAATATGTATATGTGTATACATTAATATATTCACATAAACATACTCACATAAATATACAGCTTTTATATGTTCACATAAACATACTCACATAAATATAGAGCTGGATGTGTTAAAGTGGTGCGGTTCTATACTCGCGGGCGCTCCCGTTCAAGATCGTTTTTTCTGTGTCCAGAGGGCCTGAAATTTAAACTTCGACGGGTCAAGAAGGGCCTCCATAGGACTGTCTACGTACCTCGTTGCGGGGACTCCTCTGCCGCCTGAGTGCTGGCCCCGAAACTTGTTTGTTGGACCTCCACTTGGCTGGACCATTGGTGCCGGTAGGGGTGAGGGGGAGGCTGCAGATCGCCTCTCTTTGTTTTTTTCCCGCCTCTCTCATCGCTTGCACCTGTCTTTGCTGGTGTGGGTGAGAAACATCTTTTACCCACCTTTCTCCAAACTTTCTTTGTTGTTGCACGACGTGTTCTTCGTCGTCACACCGCCACGTACCAGCTGATTGTACCAGTGTTGGAAAACGAGGAAAGACACAGGGGAGCCCCTAGCCATAAATTGGCAGATGGCGCCTCTGGGCCAACCGTTTCGAAGCTTCTTCTTCCTCCAGATTTGAATTCAAATTCGAATTTAAATTCAAATTCACAAACTGCAACCGATCTTCTCCAGCTATCCACATGAACAAATCTGTGGTATCCATCGACCACCAAGCCCGATGCGCAATGGCAGATGTGCAGAATACCAACTGGGAAGAGTCTGCTTTCGGCAGTCGTCCACGGCTCTTGCGGTCACCGCCCCTGAGCACAGACACGCCAGTAAATGTAAATGGTGCTAAAAACCCAGATGCACGAGCTATACAGGTGCAAGCATTAAATAACTTTGATGCTCCAATGGTAACTTCACAAATAGAAGAGCTAAACGAACTGGGAAATCTGATCTGGCAGCTCGACAGTATGTTCAACAGAGCTGATGATGGGAGGAAGCCAGTTCGCCACGTAAATCTGAGTACTAAGAACTCAATAGTGCGTATGATGGAGCTGCATGAAACACTGTGCCGAAAAATCACCTATAGCCACCCCGCAAAAATGGTCCATAAGGGTGTCATCGCCACGCAAACAACACCGGTGATGAATAATCATCTGGGTCTTCCCATAAGTCTGAGTCAGCCAGCTAAAACAGCTACGCCCAAACGTCAGAGAGAGGATGCCGCCACTCAGCGGAAAACTCCACCAAAACGTGGTAAAACGACGCAGCGTTCTCGATCAGAACAACTGGAAACCAACTTGGCGAATACAATCACATCGTGGGTGTCTCGAAAGCGGCCAAACAAGCAATCAGCTCGAAGGGACAAGCCTGCGGCCATCGTGATCCAGGCCCAAGAGGGTTTCTCTTACGCCCAAATTCCTGGTATGGTTACAAGGCGAACCGATGGCAAACTCGATGGAGCCAAAAACAACGTAAAGCGCACAAGAAAGACCGCCAAGGGCGAGCTGCTGCTAGAACTCAAGTGAGACGGCGATCCGGACTGCCAAAAACTGAGGAACGAGCTTAGCCAAGTTCTAGGCCAGCAAGCGTCGGTAAGGGCAGTAGGAACCGAAGCTTGGATCGAGATACGCAAACTCGATACCCTGGAACTAGCAGACCATATTATAGAAGCATTAACATTAATCATTGGGGATGCCACCGCAAACGTGCGAGTCCGAAGCTTGCGCCATACTTTTGGTGATACACAGTTGGCTGCCTTATCAATGCCGCGCTCAACTGCTGACTCCTTGCTCAAGACGGGATCAATTGCAATAGGATGGACGCTCTGCCCGATTCGGGAACGGCAATCAAAGCAAAGATGCTACAAATGTTTAAACTTCGGCCACACGGCGGCAAAGCGCAGCAGCTCAATCGATCGCACAAATTGGTGTCTCAAATGTGGGGCGACAGACCACAAGGCAGCCTCATGCAGCAACTTTCCTGTCTGCTTCAACTGCGTAGACGCCAAACGACAACAGGTGGGGCATTACACTGGCAGCCGACGTTGCCCAATGGCGAGTGCAGGAGCGAACCAGCAGCAAAATCTATGAAGCTACTACAACTAAATATGAAACACTGTGCGGCGGCGCATGATTTACTAGCGCAATCAGTAAGGGAACTGAATATAGACGTGGCGATTCTGAGCGAGCTATATAGAACCCGGCCTGGCAGCTCATAGGCAACAGACTCTTCGGGTAAAGCTGCAATCTGGTTGTGCGGCAATCGTACTCCGCCTATGCAGCATATCTACGCACATAGAGGATTTGTCAGAGCATACATAGGTGACATATGGGTGTACAGCTGCTACTTGGCACCAAGTCTTACTCCCCAAGAATTGGAGTCGGCAATGGACCAACTTGCTATCGATGCCAGAGGAAAGGGCAAAACAATAGTCCAAAGAATGTAGTCACATTTGCAAGCCGGCAAATAGGAGCACAGACCAACTGGCAATTGTGTAGCCATTACACGGCTACCGACCATTTAGCCATTTTGTGCACAATCGGCAACCGCCCCGCTGAAAACGCAACCACTGACCAAAACGTTAAAATGTTTAGAGTGGATACTTTGAATATCACAACATTCGAGGAATCCCTCAGAATCCCACCCTTTAATTCTTCATTCTCTTGGCCATGAAGAAGCTCAACGCAAACAAGCCCGCGACTCCCAACAAATGAATCTTATTGTAGAGACTCTGTTCCCGAACACCTCAGTTATATCGCCAAGACCCACTCGGATCGCTAATACACGAGACGTCCACGATATTAGCCCTGAAGAAATTCTTGCAGTCGCCGCAAGGTTGCAGGACCAAAAGGCCCCAGGCCCAGATGCAATACCAAACAAGGCGCTAAAACTGGCGGCACGCCTCCAGCCTGAAAAATTTGCAGACGTCTTCAACAAATGCATGCACGATGGCATTTTCCCAGACAGTTGGAAATTGCAAAATCTAGTGCTTCTGCCCAAGCCGAACAAGCCAGCCGAGGACCCATCAGCATACAGGCCAATCTGCCTTCTAGATTCGGTCTTGAAACTGTTCGAAAAACTGCTGGCGCAGAGAGTTGAGTCCGCCATCAAGATTTCTGGCGACCTCTCACCGATGCAGTTTGGATTTAGACGCGCAAAGTCCACAATCGATGCGCTACAAACGGTAGTTGACAAAGCTAGTAATGCCATCGAGGGCCAGCGATGGAAGGGTGGCAAGAAAGAATACAGCTTGGTCACCACTCTAGATGTGAGAAACGCCTTCAACACCGCAAACTGGAGTCGGATCCTAAGCTCTCTTCGGGAGTTTCGGGTACCAGAGTACCTAGTCCTCATGGTGGAAGACTATTTCCGAAATCGTATGCTGCGCTACAACACCCAAAGTGGCTGGCGCATACATGTCGTCAAAGGAGGTGTCCCGCAAGGCTCCGTTCTGGGCCCAATCCTATGGAACGTGATGTATGATGGCGTCCTTAAGCTTTCTCTCCCACATGGAACCCAGATTGTCGGCTTTGCAGATGACGTGACGATTGTGGTGGTGGCGAAGCACCTACATGAGACGGAGAGCAAAACGGCCGTGGCAGTCAACATAGTCAAAGGATGCCTAAACAACGTAGGCTTGCAGCTTGCAGTCCAAAAAACTGAAGCTGTCTTGATCAGCAGCCGCAAAGTCGTGGAGGTAGCTGAAATTTCTCTAGATACATGCAAAATAACGTCATCCAGGGCAATACGGTATTTAGGAATTTTACTAGACACCCGCCTTAGCTTCAAGGAACATCTGGAGCACGCAAACACAAAAGCTGCAGAAGTAGGCCGCTGCATTACACGGTTTTTGCTCAACTCCAGAGGCCCAAGCCAACGGCAACGGGTACTATTGGTAAATGTTGTGAGATCGATAATGCTCTACGGAGCTCCTATTTGGGCAACAGCTATGCGGCAGAAATCATATCGCCAAGGGCTCGAATCAACGTACAGATTGGGAGCCATACGAGTGTGTCGAGGCTTCCGAACAATATCCGACGAGGCTGCGCTAGTCATAGCTGGACTGACACCTATCGATCTTCTGGCGAAGGAGTCCCAGTACATCTATACTGGCAAAGCAAGAGGCCAAAAGAGCACCCATAAGAGCGAGCTTAGAAGACTGGCAAGCAAGATGGACATCCTCAACCAAAGGCAGATGGACGTTTAGGCTGATCACGAACCTGGAGCCCTGGCTCTCGAAAAGTCACGGCGAAGTAACGTTCGAGTTAACCCAATTGTTAAGTGGCCATGGGTGTTTCAACGCATACCTACACCGATTTGGGCACGAAAGCAGTCCAGAATACATGCTATGCCAAATCGGCGTAGTGGAGGATGCCGAGCATGTGCTTTTCTGCTGCCCGAGATTTCAGAGTGAACGCCATGAGCTCGAGGAAGCATTTGGGGAACTACCTACGGTCGAGAACATCGCCAACATGTACATTTATATATGCACATACATATATTCATATGAGCAGCAATGCACAGGCGGAACATGAGCTAGGGCCAAGCCAGCGTGTGAACGCTGACCAAGCACTTTGACGCAAGCGCCCTAAATAATATGTATGTATGTACTGACACTCTCCCACTCTTTTGTAGCTGTCGCCTAAGTCGCAGCATAAGAATATCTATGCAACAATAGGTTAAGCAAAAGAATATTATTGGAATAAAAATCAATCTGAATATTACCACCAACCAACACTGACGTGTTCGTTCTTCATTAATTAAATCAAAATGGAACCCGGTCATTACATGGCGACCGTGACAATAGGCCAAGACAAGGCCTAAGGACATAGAAGGACCCAGGACTAAGGACATCGAGGACCAAGGAGAAAATTTTGTGTACATATGTGTGAGTTTTAGAAACAAAGTTGTTGGAGGAGAACCATTAATTTAATTATTCTGAAATATTAACCATTGGGTTAAATAGCTAAACTATCGATATATCGCAAGCTCAAAGAGAGTTCAATCTAGCATCACTGTTGGCTCTCTTCTTGCGTTTCCCTTTACATTTTACTTTGTATTACTCTCTCTCGTAGCATATAAGAATTGAAGAATTTACTGTACCAAGAGAACTCGAATGCGACGGACGCATAATAAATGGAAAACTACTAACGTCGTCTAATCTAATTGTGGCAAGGGAAGTTTTCGTTGTTTCATAACTTCTTAAGCTACCACAAGTTTCCGAAAAGGGATTGCAAGAGGCAATCAATCATCAAACACCCGTTGAGACATCTAGGAAGAAAAGTCGACATCATTAATGCATATGATACCACGTTAAACTCTTCACATACTGCAGTAAAGTCATTGGAATAAAACCGCAAGTATTCAATCAAACAATTACTGTACTCACACATGTCCAATAAGAGAAAACCGAACAGTTATATTTTCGTCGTTTGTCATTCCACTCTTTACATATCGAACACAAACAAGCGTGAGTGCCTGCGCCAACTGTACATCAAAAAACAGTTAAGTTTGCGAACATACACATATGTATAACTATTCAACATTCGCGTTGGTTCTAATACTTGGAGGTGTTTCTGGCGTTTATTAAAGCATTATGGGCAAAGACGGTTCAAACACTCCCGTAAACTCAAAGGGAACAGACAAACTAACAAATCTTAGATCCCAGCGGACTCACTTTGAAAATCATATTCGAACTTTACATGAAAAGATCATTGCTACTAGCGACCAAGAAGATGCCGATACACTAGACTGCAGACTTGAAATACTTGAATCTCATTATAGGCAAATTACTCACATTCAAACACAAATTGAAAATTTGTACGTAATTGATAAAGAGCGCAGTAATTTAGATGAAATGTACATAAAGGTCAAGGTACATTTATTATCTCTTTTACAAAGGAAACGTTCAACGGGACCAGTAAACACATCGGATATGAGTTTTATGAGTTCTTCAATGTCTCCTACAGTGGTTCACAGTCAACGATTGTCTAAACTAAAATTACCCAGTTTCGATGGCAAATATTCAGCGTTTAAGAGATTCAAATCGTCTTTCCTAAATCTAATTCACAACGATCACCATTTGCCAACAATTGATAAGTTAAATTTTCTTCTCGAACTTTTATCGGGACCTGCACTGGAGGTCGTGCAGTCGTTCCAAGTCACCGAACAAAACTACAGTCAAGCTTGGTCAAGATTAGAAGCTCGCTACGACAACGACGTTCTAATCTTCCATGATTGTATATCGAGTCTGTTCAATTTACCATTAGTCAAGCAACCAGAAGCAAGACTTTTGCAGAAGCTCATCGATAATGCATCCGCAGAGAAATTAGGATTATCCTACGACAATGCAGTACGGCGTTTCAAATCCTTAGAAAATCGTCTCGACCGCGACGATCAACTAAAAAAAGCATATGTAGATTTCATCAACGAGTATGTAAAACTTGGCCACATGTCTACCAAAACTGTCGCAAGCCACAACGAACCGCATTATTACATACCTCATCATTGCGTGTTGCGTCCGCACAGCGTTACTACGAAACTTAGAGTTGTGTTTGATGCTTCGGCTAAAACATCATCGGGAAAATCATTAAATGAGCTGTTAATGATTGGCCCCACAATTCAACAAGACCTATTTATAACATTTCTATCATTTCGTCTGAACAGGTATGCACTTACAGGCGACATAGCCAAGATGTATCGCCAATTTGTCATAGATCCAAGAGACCGAAGATTTCAACGCATTGTATGGCGACCAACAAAAACAGAAGAACTAAAAACTTACGAGCTCAACACCGTGACATATGGCATGTCAGCTGCACCCTTCTTAGCTCGTTTCATCGTTTTACCAAGCTATACATTGAATTCTTGCACAACAAAAATCTTCATGCTGGCCCAAAGTTTATTTTATCTCTTTTACGAGAACGAATTTGGGTAATCAACGCACGAGCGTTGATTAGAAAAGTTGTGCGAAGCTGCATCCGCTGCTTTCACTTTAAACCTCGCCTCATGACTCAACTGATGGGCAGTCTTCCTGCTGATCGACTACGAGCTGAAAAACCATTCCTAGTAACAGGAGTAGATTTTTGCGGCCCATTTTTCACGTCTTACAGGATTCGCGGAAAGCCGCCATACAAAACATATGCGGCCATTTTTGTATGTTTCGCTTCAAAGGCGATTCATATTGAATTAGTCTCCGAATTGTCAACAAATGCATTTCTGCTTTGTATACGTAGATTTGTAGCGCATATAGTTCAATTAAAGGATTTAACTTTTGCTTTATTCCCCCTAGAGCTTCACACTTTGGCGGCCTCTGGGAAGCGTCAGTAAAATCAGCGAAGACACTGGCTCTGAAGAATATTTCAAACGCATCTCTTACTTTCGAGGAACTACTCACTGTGTTCTCGGATGTGAAAGCTATCCTTAACTCAAGGCCAATAGCACCCACTTTAGATGCTTTATCTGGTAGCATATAAGAATTGAAGAATTTACTGTACCAAGAGAACTCGAATGCGACGGACGCATAAATAAATGGAAAACCACTAACGTCTTCTAATTTCATTGTGGCAAGGGAAGTTTTGATTCATCGAATCCAACTAGTAGCAGATTATTAATATGGCCGAGAAATTGGCCAACAAAAGTAAAATAAAAAAAAAAATATATATATAAGCACGAAAATGAGGAACGGTAACGATGGATAACTACTTTCAAAGAGTTACCAGACGGAACCCGAGCTTAAGAGAAAACATAATTGAGGTGTTTAGAAGTGAACACAGCCACTCCCCTCAAAGCTCGCTAACTCTAGTGCAAATAAGAACTATATACTCAGAAAAACTGAAGAAAGATTCCCAGTAAAAGGAGACACAAGAATACAAATGTGCTTCTTATTTAGTGTACCAAATATATGCTGCTACACAAATGCAGCAGGTACTTTCCATTTCTACTTGATGAAATAAAAAAAAAAGAGGAATTTAAAAAAAAAAAAACATCAAATAAATACAAAGAATCAAGAGGAAAAAGAACACACACACACATACACACATAAATATAAATTAACAATTTGGGATGCACCCCTCCTCGAAGAGGTATTAGAGGTGTGTCCAAACGAGGGACCACGCCCACTCACGATAGCTGAGTACCGGGCTCGCCACGAGAAACAGAAGGAAGCCCCCAAAATGAAGTCAAGAGGAGGAAAGTACGCCAGACTAAGGCGCGAGGCTCCTCCAGGACCTTGTAAAGGTGCGCTGTTTTAAACATTAAATTATATAAATCTGCTAGCTAAACGAATATATTTGGCATACACTATTTCTAAGGCGAATTGACCTTGAGCTTTTTTTTTAGAACCGATAGAAAAGCTCATGCAAGAGAAGGGCCCAAAACTTGAGCTTGAATAGTGTGCGGAGAGTCTAGAATGGTCTGAGCTAGAGTGCAGTTGTGCGAATAAGAGGAGGGAGTGACGTAACACTCCGGTACCCTCATGGACATACATAAGTCCACGCCACTTTTTTTTCGAGTTCCAATTTTAAGTAAGGAACGAAAATAAAACGCCACTGCCAGCGCTGTTTTGCCTCCGTTAAAGGCAAGCGCGTAGCCATTGTGTTAGCCACCATAAGGCCAGTAGACCCCATCCATGGTTTCATGTCGGACTTTTGGGACTACGACCAAATAAATGTCGGCCCGGTCCATGAACTGACCATAGGATAAATTGTTGGAGAGCGATTTGGCCCTAAGTGCGCACACATATTGTGGTGTGGAGCGTACCCAGCCAGCCTAATCGAAGAATTCTGCTGAGAAGACGTTGCCGCAGATTCAAAACCCAGCATTGACGACCCCAAGAAAACAGCCGTTTTTCTTTTTCTTTAAGTATCGTACAAACATGTGTTCAAATTTATAAGTATAATATTTATAATAAAATTTCTATATAGCAGGTTCTGAAAATCATAACGTTGGTAACGAGAAGCAAGTTATATTTTTGTGCCCTTCTTAATAATTTTAAAAGCCTCTAGTGCTCCACCCATCATCAGGCCTGCTGACTGGATTGGACTCTACAAACTGTAAGTACGGCATAGCCGCATAAAATCTATGGGCGAAATATAACCGCTTGCCGCGACCACAGAGTTAGTTTTTTTTATTTTTCAAAGTGAAATAAATGCTTAACGTAAAATTTAGTTCAGATCAAATTTATACTTATAAAACAACCCACATTTTTGTACGATTCCTCTCACCGAATTAGTTAGGAATTATCTATATTTGAAATTATTGTTAATGCTCCTATTATATAAGTGGGATACGAAATCCGATGTTATCTTTTTATCTTAAGGGCATATGCCAATTTTTTCTTTGAATTTGAATATATGTATGAAATGATGAATTGCTGAGTTAGTTTATTTGGGCACCTGACGTAATAGATTTAACAGCCACAATATGGGTAATACTGAGTTTCCTAGGTATTACAAGGTTGGATGGGTAAAGAGAAGGCAATGACATCTAGGTCCTTCGAATAACACCCATCACCTCTGCATAAAAATCCCTATTTAGGTGTAGTCCTTTATTCCTTATCTCTGTCTTCATTTTACTTATGTTGCGCATGTTTTGGGAGAGCACAAGAACTACCCCATTTTCCCTGAGCTCAGCCGAGCCACTTGTTAGTAAGACAGAGAGTGCACTCCGACACCCGCGTGTTCGTTACATAAGAAATGGCGCCCACCGTGAGGCACGAAGAAGCAAGGATTTTTTTGCCCTACGTGTCCTTAATCCACTCCTTTACTTCCCACAACACCTTCTACCGTGCAATATGATGGTCAAATATATCACTTTGGAGATGCCAGCGTATGAGTATCAGATTATAGCTGGACCAAGTGAAACTGTTTACCCTTTCAATAATGTTTTCTTAATTTTGAACCAATCTAAAGCGCACAAGAAAGACCGCCAAGGGCGAGCTGCTGCTAGAACTGAAGCGAGACGGCGATCCGGACTGCCAAAAACTGAGTAACGAGCTAAACCAAGTTCTAGGCCAGCAAGCGTCGGTAAGGGCAGTAGGAACCGAAGCTTGGATCGAGATACGCAAACTCGATACCCTGGTATTAGCAGACCATATTATAGAAGCATTAACATTAATCATTGGCGATGCCACCGCAAACGTGCGAGTCCGAAGCTTGCGCCATACTTTTGGTGATACACAGTTGGCTGTCTTATCAATGCCGCGCTCAACTGCTGACTCCTTGCTCAAGACGGGATCAATTGCAATAGGATGGACGCTCTGCCCGATTCGGGAACGGCAATCAAAGCAAAGATGCTACAAATGTTTAAACTTCGGCCACACGGCGGCAAAGCGCAGCAGCTCAATCGATCGCACAAATTGGTGTCTCAAATGTGGGGCGACAGACCACAAGGCAGCCTCATGCAGCAACTTTCCTGTCTGCTTCAACTGCGTAGACGCCAAACGACAACAGGTGGGGCATTACACTGGCAGCCGACGTTGTTTGACGTTGACGTTGGCGAGTGCAGGAGCGAACCAGCAGCAAAATCTATGAAGCTACTACAATTAAATTTGAAACATTGTGCGGCGGCGCATGATTTACTAGCGCAATCAGTAAGGGAACTGAATATAGACGTGGCGATTCTGAGCGAGCTATATAGAACCCGGCCTGGCAGCTCATAGGCAACAGACTCTTCGGGTAAAGCTGCAATCTGGTTGTGCGGCAATCGTACTCCGCCTATGCAGCATATCTACGCACATAGAGGATTTGTCAGAGCATACATAGGTGACATATGGGTGTACAGCTGCTACTTGGCACCAAGTCTTACTCCCCAAGAATTGGAGTCGGCAATGGACCAACTTGCTATCGATGCCAGAGGAAAGGGCAAAACAATAGTCCAAAGAATGTAGTCACATTTGCAAGCCGGCAAATAGGAGCACAGACCAACTGGCAATTGTGTAGCCATTACACGGCTACCGACCATTTAGCCATTTTGTGCACAATCGGCAACCGCCCCGCTGAAAACGCAACCACTGACCAAAACGTTAAAATGTTTAGAGTGGATACTTTGAATATCACAACATTCGAGGAATCCCTCAGAATCCCACCCTTTACTGGCAACGCAAACAAGTTTGCTAAAACGCTTGTAGATGCCGTACTAGCAGCCTGTGATGCCAGCATGGTAGCCCGTAGATGCCACAACAAACAAAAGGCCCCTGTCTATTGGTGGAATGCATCTATAAATTGCAAAATAAGGCGAGGAGGAGGTGCCTCCAATGCCAGAGTTCTTTAGCCTTCAGGCCCAATACAAGCTTAGGCGAAGAGAACTAAAACTGGCCATTAAGGAGAGTAAACGCAAATGCTTCTTAGAAATGTGCAACGCCGCAGAGAACGATATTTGGGGGGCTGCTTAGAAAGTGGCCATGAAGAAGCTCAACGCAAACAAGCCCGCGACTCCCAACAAATGAAACTTATTGTAGAGACTCTGTTCCCGAACACCTCAGTTATATCGCCAAGACCCACTCGGATCGCTAATTTTTTTTTTTTTTATTTATTTATTTATTTATTTATTTATTTACGTCAACTAACACAGCAGTCGACGAAAAAGCTTAAGCTAAAGACAGATAGTAATTAAATAATGAAGGTAGCTTAGCTTTATACACAACTAAACATCCCCGGCCCGGTGGAGGTGTTTTATTTGCACAAGGTGCCAGCTATGCCCCGATTCACAGCCAATGTGGCCAGGGATGAGTTGCAGCCAATCCAAGTCCAGAATATTTTCATTGGTTTCGCTGTAGATGATTAAAAAGTATAGCGCGAAGAGAAGTGACAGAAAGATGAGGAGAGATAAGGTGAGAAAGGTTGTTAAAAGATTGGCAAAGAACACGAAGAGGTTCGTGAAGAGAGTAGTTAGTCAGACATCTACTAAGGTGAATAGGAAAAAAGTTTCTGGTCCGACGTGAGGGAACACAAAAATACAGCGTATCTAGTAAATTGGTAGAAATGACTTCGCCGTTGACTAGTTTATGGAGAAAGAGAATGCCAAAAACAAGCCTACGGTTATAAAGTGAAGGAAGATTAATAAGAAGAAGTCTGTCAGAATAAGAATGTAGGCGAAGACCCGGGTCCCAATTAGACCGCGTAGCGCAAACTTAAGGAATTGCTTCTGTACCGATTCAATACTACGCTGGTGAACATCATATTGCGGGTTCCACACTGGCGAGCAATATTCTAGAGTAGGGCGAACTAACGAAGTGTATAAAACCTTTGTTACATAGGGATCATCAAATTCTTTGGCCCAACGTTTAATGAAGCCGAGAAGGCAGCTTGCTCTGTTGACAATTGAAGAAATATGAACATTAAATGAAAGTTTAGGGTCAAACATAACGCCTAAGTCTTTGAATGATGGAACACAATCTAACAGAACAGACTTAATAGAGTAATGAGCTAGGAGCGGAGACAAACGACTGAAAGTCATAAAAGAACACTTAGAGGCATTAAGGTGTAATTTATTAACGTGGCACCAATCACAGAACGCATCGAGATCTGATTGCAAGTACTGTTGGAAAGAAGGATCATTATAGGAATAACAAATCTTGACGTCATCCGCAAACATGAGCACGCGTGAATGCGCCAAGGCCAAAGGCAAATCATTTATAAACAATGTAAATAATAGTGGGCCCAGATGACTGCCTTGGGGTACACCTGACGTAACAGTTTTAGATATCGAGGAACGAAAAGACACCTTTTGGGTTCTGCCAATAAGATACGACTTTAACCAACCCAATAATTTTGGTGAAAAACCCATGATGTTAAGTTTCGCGAGAAGCAAAGAATGATCAACCGTATCAAAAGCCTTACTGAAGTCAGTATAAATAACATCAGTTTGACACTTTTTACGGAAGCCATGGTGTACAAGGGTAGTCAATTCTAAAAGGTTGGTAAGCGACGAACGACCTTTCATGAAACCATGCTGACAAGGAGAAATAGTGGATCTGGATAGATGTTGAAGAGAAGACGAACGCATTTATCAATTAGAGAATTAAGAGCAGAATAGAAAAACTTCACTGCACAATCTATATCGCAGCACTCAAATAGAAACGACCAATCAAAAGAGAAAATAAGGCTGTTAAGAAGATTGAAATTTGTTTTACGAAAACATCTACGACGAGAATTTGAGATGTTTTTAAATAAATTAGTAACGGAATTGTAAGAAATAGTAACTTCAATGGTAGGATGATAAGGATCTTCAGGTTTCACTAGTGGCTGTGTTTGCGATACAGCACTAACAGTGGGATCAGAGACAAAAACAAGATCAAGGATTCTTTTAGAACAGTTAAGGAAAGAATTCAACTGAAATAGTGGACATTCAAGTAGGCTATCAAGAAAAACATGTTGAGATAAAGGAATTAAGAAAGATAGATTATCATCAACAAGCCAAGAAATATTAGGCAAGTTAAAATCACCTAAAACTATAAGAACATCCCGATCTTTAAGACGACCAAAAATAGTTCGTAAAGCATCAGCATGGTGCACGTAGATCATGATATCAGAAGCTGGAGGAATATAAGAACAAGAGATATATAGGCTAAAGTTAGAACATGTAACTTCGACGCAAATAAACTCAACACCTAAGGGGAGATCAATCGGCACCACACTTGAAGACAGATTCGAGTTTACAGCAATGAGTACTCCACCGCCACGACGACCAACACGATCAAGCCTATAAGAAATAAAATTATTAGAAAGAATTTCATTATCTAGAACAGAGGAGTTAAGCCAAGTTTCAGAGAAAGCTAATATGTCAGCTGAAAAGGTTTGGCTATCACAGAAAAGGTTCGACAGCTTGGTAAGAAGTCCTCTTACATTTTGATAATGAATGCAAAGACTAGACGTTATTAGTTTTTTGAAGCAGAAGATAAAGTAGGAAGGTGGACAGGCAACGGACGAGAGCGCTTATTGGGCGCAAACTCATGTACAACTAGGCCCTCTGGCCAAAAATTAGGGTCAACCATAGCTGAGAAGTACTCATTTGGTACTGTAATTTTAAAAGAGGAGATTTCGCGAGGCCTAGAAAACTTAAACTTTTGAATTAAAACCTTAGCAGGGCAAATATTACCAATGTAAGCTGCCACAGACGACTCAGAAGTATCTGGAGCAAGCCTAGAAATAAATAATTGTTTGCGATGAGGCACTACAGTTAGTGGAGGAGGAGGAGCATTGGGATCCGCAAGTGATTGAGACGTCCGAGACGTCCACGATATTAGCCCCGAAGAAATTTTTGCAGTCGCCGCAAGGTTGCAGGACCAAAAGGCCCCAGGCCCAGATGCAATACCAAACAAGGCGCTAAAACTGGCGGCCTCCAGCCTGAAAAATTTGCAGACGTCTTCAACAAATGCATGCACGATGGCATTTTCCCAGTCAGTTGGAAATTGCAAAATCTAGTGCTTCTGCCCAAGCCGAACAAGCCAGCCGAGGACCCATCAGCATACAGGCCAATCTGCCTTCTAGATTCGGTCTCGAAACTGTTCGAAAAACTGCTGGCGCAGAGAGTTGAGTCCGCCATCAAGAACTCTGGCGACCTCTCACCGATGCAGTTTGGATTTAGACGCGCAAAGTCCACAATCGATGCGCTACAAACGGTAGTTGACAAAGCTAGTAATGCCATCGAGGGCCAGCGATGGAAGGGTGGCAAGAAAGAATACTGCTTGGTCACCACTCTAGATGTGAGAAACGCCTTCAACACCGCAAACTGGAGTCGGATCCTAAGCTCTCTTCGGGAGTTTCGGGTACCAGAGTACCTAGTCCTCATGGTGGAAGACTATTTCCGAAATCGTATGCTGCGCTACAACACCCAAAGTGGCTGGCGCATACATGTCGTCAAAGGAGGTGTCCCGCAAGGCTCCGTTCTGGCCCAATCCTATGGAACGTGATGTATGATGGCGTCCTTAAGCTTTCTCTCCCACATGGAACCCAGATTGTCGGCTTTGCAGATGACGTGGCGATTGTGGTGGTGGCGAAGCACCTACATGAGACGGAGAGCAAAACGGCCGTGGCAGTCGACATAGTCAAAGGATGCCTAAACAACGTAGGCTTGCAGCTTGCAGTCCAAAAAACTGAAGCTGTCTTGATCAGCAGCCGCAAAGTCGTGGAGGTAGCTGAAATTTCTCTAGATACATGCAAAATAACGTCATCCAGGGCAATACGGTATTTAGGAATTTTACTAGACACCCGCCTTAGCTTCAAGGAACATCTGGAGCACGCAAACACAAAAGCTGCAGAAGTAGGCCGCTGCATTACACGGTTTTTGCTCAACTCCAGAGGCCCAAGCCAACGGCAACGGGTACTATTGGTAAATGTTGTGAGATCGATAATGCTCTACGGAGCTCCTATTTGGGCAACAGCTATGCGGCAGAAATCATATCGCCAAGGGCTCGAATCAACGTACAGATTGGGAGCCATACGAGTGTGTCGAGGCTTCCGAACAATATCCGACGAGGCTGCGCTAGTCATAGCTGGACTGACACCCATCGATCTTCTGGCGAAGGAGTCCCAGTACATCTATACTGGCAAAGCAAGAGGCCAAAAGAGCACCCATAAGAGCGAGCTTAGAAGACTGGCAAGCAAGATGGACATCCTCAACCAAAGGCAGATGGACGTTTAGGCTGATCACGAACCTGGAGCCCTGGCTCTCGAAAAGTCATGGCGAAGTAACGTTCGAGTTAACCCAATTGTTAAGTGGCCATGGGTGTTTCAACGCATACCTACACCGATTTGGGCACGAAAGCAGTCCAGAATACATGCTATGCCAAATCGGCGTAGTGGAGGATGCCGAGCATGTGCTTTTCTGCTGCCCGAGATTTCAGAGTGAACGCCATGAGCTCGAGGAAGCGTTTGGGGAACTACCTACGGTCGAGAACATCGCCAACATAATGTGTGCTAGCCAAGGAAAATGGTCCGCGACCTGCACATTTGCAAAAAAAAGTTGTGGACGCTCTTCGCCGCCTGGAGAGGCAGCGAAACGCCTGAGGGGCCTCTTTCTCTAACTTGTTACATTCTCTTTGTTAAATAAATGAATTACATACAAAAAAAAAAACATAAATATACAGCTAAACATGTTCATATATGTATGTACATTTATATATGCACATACATATATTCATATGAGCAGCAATGCACAGGCGGAACATGAGCTAGGGCCAAGCCAGCGTGTGAACGCTGACCAAGCACTTTGACGCAAGCGCCCTAAATAATATGTATGTATGTACTGACACTCTCCCTCTCTTTTGTAGCTGTCGCCTAAGTCGCAGCATAAGAATATATATGTAACAATAGGTTAAGCCAAAGAATATTTTTGAAATAAAAATTAATCTGAATATTACCACCAACCAACACTGACGTGTTCGTTCTTCATTAATTAAATCAAAATGGAACCCGGTCATTACATGGCGACCGTGACAATAGGCCAAGACAAGGCTCAAGGACATAGAAGGACCCAGGACTAAGGACATCGAGGACCAAGGAGAAAATTTTGTGTACATATGTGTGAGTTTTAGAAACAAAGTTGTTGGAGGAGAACCATTAATTTAATTATTCTGAAATATTAACCATTGGGTTAAATAGCTAAACTATCGATATATCGCAAGCTCAAAGAGAGTTCAATCTAGCATCACTGTTGGCTCTCTTCTTGCGTTTCCCTTTACATTTTACTTTGTATTACTCTATCTGGTAGCATATAAGAATTGAAGAATTTACTGTACCAAGAGAACTCGAATGCGACGGACGCATAAATAAATGGAAAACCACTAACGTCGTCTAATTTGATTGTGGCAAGGGAAGTTTTGATTCATCGAATCTAACTAGTAGCAGATTATTAATATGGCCGAGAAATTGGTCAACAAAAGTTTATATATATATATATAAGCACGAAAATGAGGAACGGTAACGATGGATAACTACTTTCAAAGAGTTACCAGACGGAACCCGAGCTTAAGAGAAAACATAATTGAGGTGTTTAGAAGTGAACACAGCCACTCCCCTCAAAGCTCGCTAACTCTAGTGCAAATAAGAACTATATACTCAGAAAAACTGAAGAAAGATTCCCAGTAAAAGGAGTCACAAGAATACAAATGTGCTTCTTATTTAGTGTACCAAATATATGCTGCTACACAAATGCAGCAGGTACTTTCCATTTCTACTTGATGAAATAAAAAAAAAAAAAGGAATTTAAAAAAAAAAAACATCAAATAAATACAAAGAATCAAGAGGAAAAAGAACACACACACACATACACACATAAATATAAATTAACAATTTGGGATGCACCCCTCCTCGAAGAGGTATTAGAGGTGTGTCCAAACGAGGGACCACGCCCACTCACGATAGCTGAGTACCGGGCTCGCCACGAGAAACAGAAGGAAGCCCCCAAAATGAAGTCAAGAGGAGGAAAGTACGCCAGACTAAGGCGCGAGTGGAAGCTCCTCCAGGACCTTGTAAAGGTGCGCTGTTTTAAACATTAAATTATATAAATCTGCTAGCTAAACGAATATATTTGGCATACACTATTTCTAAGGCGAATTGACCTTGAGCTTTTTTTTTAGAACCGATAGAAAAGCTCATGCAAGAGAAGGGCCCAAAACTTGAGCTTGAATAGTGTGCGGAGAGTCTAGAATGGTCTGAGCTAGAGTGCAGTTGTGCGAATAAGAGGAGGGAGTGACGTAACACTCCGGTACCCTCATGGACATACATAAGTCCACGCCATTTTTTTTTCGAGTTCCAATTTTAAGTAAGGAACGAAAATAAAACGCCACTGCCAGCGCTGTTTTGCCTCCGTTAAAGGCAAGCGCGTAGCCTTTGTGTTAGCCACCATAAGGCCAGTAGACCCCATCCATGGTTTCATGTCGGACTTTTGGGACTACGACCAAATAAATGTCGGCCCGGTCCATGAACTGACCATAGGATAAATTGTTGGAGAGCGATTTGGCCCTAAGTGCGCACACATATTGTGGTGTGGAGCGTACCCAGCCAGCCTAATCGAAGAATTCTGCTGAGACGACGTTGCCGCAGATTCAAAACCCAGCATTGACGACCCCAAGAAAACGGCCGTTTTTCTTTTTCTTTAAGTATCGTACAAACATGTGTTCAAATTTATAAGTATAATATTTATAATGAAATTTCTATATAGCAGGTTCTGAAAATCATAACGTTGGTAACGAGAAGCAAGTTATATTTTTGTGCCCTTCTTAATAATTTTAAAAGCCTCTAGTGCTCCACCCATCATCAGGCCTGCTGACTGGATTGGACTCTACAAACTGTAAGTACGGCATAGCCGCATAAAATCTATGGGCGAAATATAACCGCTTGCCGCGACCACAGAGTTAGTTTTTTTTATTTTTCAAAGTGAAATAAATGCTTAACGTAAAATTTAGTTCAGATCAAATTTATACTTATAAAACAACCCACATTTTTGTACGATTCCTCTCACCGAATTAGTTAGGAATTATCTATATTTGAAATTATTGTTAATGCTACTATTATATAAGTGGGATACGAAATCCGATGTTATCTTTTTATCTTAAGGGCATATGCCAATTTTTTCTTTGAATTTGAATATATGTATGAAATGATGAATTGCTGAGTTAGTTTATTTGGGCACCTGACGTAAGAGATTTAACAGCCACAATATGGGTAATACTGAGTTTCCTTAGGTATTACAAGGTTGGATGGGTAAGGAGAAGGCAATGACATCTAGGTCCTTCGAATAACACCCATCACCTCTGCATAAAAATCCCTATTTAGGTGTAGTCCTTTATTCCTTATCTCTGTCTTCATTTTACTTATGTTGCGCATGTTTTGGGAGAGCACAATAACTACCCCATTTTCCCTGAGCTCAGCCGCGCCACTTGTTAGTAAGACAGAGAGTGCACTCCGACACCCGCGTGTTCGTTACATAAGAAATGGCGCCCACCGTGAGGCACAAAGAAGCAAGGATTTTTTTTTGCCCTACGTGTCCTTAATCCACTCCTTTACTTCCCACAACACCTTCTACCGTGCAATATGATGGTCAAGTATATCACTTTGGAGATGCCAGCGTATGAGTATCAGATTATAGCTGGACCAAGTGAAATTGTTTACCCTTTCAATAATGTTTTCTTAATTTTGAACCAATCATTTTAAATAAATAGAACAGACAAAGTATGGAAAATTATGTAGCTTAGGAATATGTGTATGGATACAGTTCGGATACCTACCACGCCATAAAGTTTCATAGATCTCAAATAAAATTGTTGTATTGAGGTGAAATTGAAAACTGTTCTTGCTGGAATCGTTACTGGCAGGTCCCTCTTTCAACGAATTACATTCAAATACATCTTATGCAAATAAAGTGCAGAGTGGTGGGGGTATTAATGCTGTTAAACTTTTATTGAAGGAGAAGTCCCAAATTTGTAAGGAAATTATTTTGATTTTTAAAAATTTGAATCCATAATTCGTGTTTACGAAATAGAATCGTCAAATTATCTTTAGTTGTCTTGTATCTTTCGTGATTACGAAAATTGATACTTACCTTTAGTTTTCCAAAGTTTTTTTGTTTTAGTTTTAGTTTGTATATAAATAAATACTAAGTTGCAACAACAAAGTGCGTAATTTTTACAAAAGCCATGTCCACCAATTCGGGCCCAAGCTCTCTCGATCCCCACCAGCAACAGCTACAAGAACTAATTGTACAACAACGTGAGTGTCGACTCTCGGTCCAACGCAACAACGCGTACTTTTCGGTGGTGTCGCCGACCCCACCGAATGCTAACGTAAGCAATAACACCGAAAGTGCCAGCCACTCAGCAATAACAGCAACCTACCGTGGAGAGAGCAGTGTGCTTCTCCATCAATATCGATAACTGGGTCACCGATTGCACCAACCAGCACCGTCAGCTCGTTGACATCAACCAGCACCGTCAGCTCGTTGACAGCAACTGCTGCAACGTCTGCCGAAGTATTGACCTGCCTCAAGCCGTCAACGACAAGTCGCCCAGAATCAGCCACAATAGTAAACCCAACGACTTCTGTCCAAACTGGAATGGACAGATATATTAAAATAACTAAGCGGAAGCTAAGCCCGCAAAAGAAAAAAAGTGGCAATACGCCGAAAATAACCAAACCAAATGAACGAGTGCACCCCTTAGCGGGAATCGTTTTAAAATTCTTGCCGATCAGCAAGACGATCAAGCCGGCGCTGTAGATAAAGTTAAATCGGCTAGACCACCCCCTTTATACATCCGTGGAGCCAACTGCAGCGCCCTGATTTCGAAGCTAGTAGAAACAGTAGGGGCTTAGATCTTAGATCTTAGATCTTAGATCCCAGCGGACTCACTTTGAAAATCATATTCGAACTTTACATGAAAAGATCATTGCTACTAGCGACCAAGAAGATGCCGATACACTAGACTGCAGACTTGAAATACTTGAATCTCATTATAGGCAAATTACTCACATTCAAACACAAATTGAAAATTTGTACGTAATTGATAAAGAGCGCAGTAATTTAGACGAAATGTACATAAAGGTCAAGGTACATTTATTATCTCTTTTACAAAGGAAACGTTCAACGGGACCAGTAAACACATCGGATATGAGTTTTATGAGTTCTTCAATGTCTCCTACAGTGGTTCACAGTCAACGATTGTCTTAACTAAAATTACCCAGTTTCGATGGCAAATATTCAGCGCTTAAGAGATTCAAATCGTCTTTCCTAAATCTAATTCACAACGATCACCATTTGCCAACAATTGATAAGTTAAATTTTCTTCTCGAACGTTTATCGGGACCTGCACTGGAGGTCGTGCAGTCGTTCCAAGTCACCGAACAAAACTACAGTCAAGCTTGGTCAAGATTAGAAGCTCGCTACGACAACGACGTTCTAATCTTCCATGATTGTATATCGAGTCTGTTCAATTTACCATTAGTCAAGCAACCAGAAGCAAGACTTTTGCAGAAGCTCATCGATAATGCATCCGCAGAGAAATTAGGATTATCCTACGACAACGCAGTACGGCGTTTCAAATCCTTAGAAAATCGTCTCGACCGCGACGATCAACTACAAAAAGCATATGTAGATTTCATCAACGAGTATGTAAAACTTGGCCACATGTCTACCAAAACTATCGCAAGCCACAACGAACCGCATTATTACATACCTCATCATTGCGTGTTGCGTCCGCACAGCGTTACTACGAAACTTAGAGTTGTGTTTGATGCTTCGGCTAAAACATCATCGGGAAAATCATTAAATGAGCTGTTAATGATTGGCCCCACAATTCAACGAGACCTATTTATAACATTTCTATCATTTCGTCTGAACAGGTATGCACTTACAGGCGACATAGCCAAGATGTATCGCCAATTTGTCATAGATCTAAGAGACCGAAGATTTCAGCGCATTGTATGGCGACCAACAAAAACAGAAGAACTAAAAACTTACGAGCTCAACACCGTGACATATGGCATGTCAGCTGCACCCTTCTTAGCTCGTTTCATCGTTTTACCAAGCTATACATTGAATTCTTGCACAACAAAAATCTTCATGCTGGCCCAAAGTTTATTTTATCTCTTTTACGAGAACGAATTTGGGTAATCAACGCACGAGCGTTGATTAGAGAAGTTGTGCGAAGCTGCATCCGCTGCTTTCACTTTAAACCTCGCCTCATGACTCAACTGATGGGCAGTCTTCCTGCTGATCGACTACGAGCTGAAAAACTATTCCTAGTAACAGGAGTAGATTTTTGCGGCCCATTTTTCACGTCTTACAGGATTCGCGGAAAGCCGCCATACAAAACATATGCGGCCATTTTTGTATGTTTCGCTTCAAAGGCGATTCATATTGAATTAGTCTCCGAATTGTCAACAAATGCATTTCTGCTTTGTATACGTAGATTTGTAGCGCATATAGTTCAATTAAAGGATTTAACTTTTGCTTTATTCCCCCTAGAGCTCCACACTTTGGCGGCCTCTGGGAAGCGTCAGTAAAATCAGCGAAGACACTGGCTCTGAAGAATATTTCAAACGCATCTCTTACTTTCGAGGAACTACTCACTGTGTTCTCGGATGTGGAAGCTATCCTTAACTCAAGGCCAATAGCACCCACTTTAGATGACCCCAACGATTTCAATGCTCTCACTCCTGGGCATTTGCTGATTGGAACCGAATTAACGTCAGTACCAGAATCATTACTTTACCATTCCACGGACCCTCCCGAAACGGAACTTTGGTATCTGGATAGATGGCAGCGAGTGACCTATTTGAAACAACAATTCTGGACACTGTGGGCACGGGATTATGTTCATAACTTACAACAACGCAGCAAATGGATTTACGGAAAAGCAAATGTGGCCTTGGGACAACTAGTTATAGTACATGAAGACAACGTGCCAGCTCAACATTGGCCTTTAGCAAGAGTAGTGTCTGTAAATGCCGGACCTGATGACAAAATTCGAGTAGTCGAACTTAGGACTGCAAAGGGAATCTTTAAAAGGCCAATTCACAAGATCGCTCCGCTTCCAGAATCATTTATTTGAAAGCTGGTTCTTTCAACAGGGGAGCATGTTGGAGGAGAACTCCTGAATTTAAATCCATTAATTTAATTATTCTGAAATATTAACCATTGGGTTAAATAGCTAAACTATCGATATATCGCAAGCTCAAAGAGAGTTCAATCTAGCATCACTGTTGGCTCTCTTCTTGCGTTTCCCTTTACATTTTACTTTGTATTACTCTATCTGGTAGCATATAAGAATTGAAGAATTTACTGTACCAAGAGAACTCGAATGCGACGGACGCATAAATAAATGGAAAACCACTAACGTCGTCTAATTTGATTGTGGCAAGGGAAGTTTTGATTCATCGAATCTAACTAGTAGCAGATTATTAATATGGCCGAGAAATTGGCCAACAAAAGTTTATATATATATATATAAGCACGAAAATGAGGAACGGTAACGATGGATAACTACTTTCAAAGAGTTACCAGACGGAACCCGAGCTTAAGAGAAAACATAATTGAGGTGTTTAGAAGTGAACACAGAACTATATACTCAGAAAAACTGAAGAAAGATTCCCAGTAAAAGGAGACACAAGAATACAAATGTGCTTCTTATTTAGTGTACCAAATATATGCTGCTACACAAATGCAGCAGGTACTTTCCATTTCTACTTGATGAAATAAAAAAAAAAAGAGGAATTTAAAAAAAAAAAAACATCAAATAAATACAAAGAATCAAGAGGAAAAAGAACACACACACACATACACACATAAATATAAATTAACAATTTGGGATGCACCCCTCCTCGAAGAGGTATTAGAGGTGTGTCCAAACGAGGGACCACGCCCACTCACGATAGCTGAGTACCGGGCTCGCCACGAGAAACAGAAGGAAGCTCCCAAAATGAAGTCAAGAGGAGTAAAGTACGCCAGACTAAGGCGCGAGAGGAAGCTCCTCCAGGACCTTGTAAAGGTGCGCTGTTTTAAACATTAAATTATATAAATCTGCTAGCTAAACGAATATATTTGGCATACACTATTTCTAAGGCGAATTGACCTTGAGCTTTTTTTTTAGAACCGATAGAAAAGCTCATGCAAGAGAAGGGCCCAAAACTTGAGCTTGAATAGTGTGCGGAGAGTCTAGAATGGTCTGAGCTAGAGTGCAGTTGTGCGAATAAGAGGAGGGAGTGACGTAACACTCCGGTACCCTCATGGACATACATAAGTCCACGCCACTTTTTTTTCAAGTTCCAATTTTAAGTAAGGAACGAAAATAAAACGCCACTGCCAGCGCTGTTTTGCCTCCGTTAAAGGCAAGCGCGTAGCCATTGTGTTAGCCACCATAAGGCCAGTAGACCCCATCCATGGTTTCATGTCGGACTTTTGGGACTACGACCAAATAAATGTCGGCCCGGTCCATGAACTGACCATAGGATAAATTGTTGGAGAGCGATTTGGCCCTAAGTGCGCACACATATTGTGGTGTGGAGCGTACCCAGCCAGCCTAATCGAAGAATTCTGCTGAGACGACGTTGCCGCAGATTCAAAACTCAGCATTGACGACCGCAAGAAAACGGCCGTTTTTCTTTTTCTTTAAGTATCGTACAAACATGTGTTCAAATTTATAAGTATAATATTTATAATGAAATTTCTATATAGCAGGTTCTGAAAATCATAACGTTGGTAACGAGAAGCAAGTTATATTTTTGTGCCCTTCTTAATAATTTTAAAAGCCTCTAGTGCTCCACCCATCATCAGGCCTGCTGACTGGATTGGACTCTACAAACTGTAAGTACGGCATAGCCGCATAAAATCTATTGGCGAAATATAACCGCTTGCCGCGACCACAGAGTTAGTTTTTTTTATTTTTCAAAGTGAAATAAATGCTTAACGTTAAATTTAGTTTAGATCAAATTTATACTTATAAAACAACCCAACTTATAACAACAACCCCATTTTTGTACGATTCCTCTCACCGAATTAGTTAGGAATTATCTATATTTGAAATTATTGTTAATGCTCCTATTATATAAGTGGGATACGAAATCCGATGTTATCTTTTTATCTTAAGGGCATATGCCAATTTTTTCTTTGAATTTGAATATATGTATGAAATGATGAATTGCTGAGTTAGTTTATTTGGGCACCTGACGTAAGAGATTTAACAGCCACAATATGGGTAATACTGAGTTTCCTTAGGTATTACAAGGTTGGATGGGTAAGGAGAAGGCAATGACATCAAGGTCCTTCGAATAACACCCATCACCTCTGCATAAAAATCCCTATTTAGGTGTAGTCCTTTATTCCTTATCTCTGTCTTCATTTTACTTATGTTGCGCATGTTTTGGGAGAGCACAATAACTACCCCATTTTCCCTGAGCTCAGCCGCGCTACTTGTTAGTAAGACAGAGAGTGCACTCCGACACCCGCGTGTTCGTTACATAAGAAATGGCGCCCACCGTGAGGCACAAAGAAGCAAGGATTTTTTTTTGCCCTACGTGTCCTTAATCCACTCCTTTACTTCCCACAACACCTTCTACCGTGCAATATGATGGTCAAATATATCACTTTGGAGATGCCAGCGTATGAGTATCAGATTATAGCTGGACCAAGTGAAATTGTTTACCCTTTCAATAATGTTTTCTTAATTTTGAACCAATCATTTTAAATAAATAGAACAGACAAAGTATGGAAAATTATGTAGCTTAGGAATATGTGTATGGATACAGTTCGGATACCTACCACGCCATAAAGTTTCATAGATCTCAAATAAAATTGTTGTATTGAGGTGAAATTGAGAACTGTTCTTGCTGGAATCGTTACTGGCAGGTCCCTCTTTCAACGAATTACATTCAAATACATCTTATGCAAATAAAGTGCAGAGTGGTGGGGGTATTAATGCTGTTAAACTTTTATTGAAGGAGAAGTCCCAAATTTGTAAGGAAATTATTTTGATTTTTAAAAATTTGAATCCATAATTCGTGTTTACGAAATAGAATCGTCAAATTATCTTTAGTTGTCTTGTATCTTTCGTGATTACGAAAATTGATACTTACCTTTAGTTTTCCAAAGTTTTTTTGTTTTAGTTTTAGTTTGTATATAAATAAATACTAAGTTGCAACAACAAAGTGCGTAATTTTTACAAAAGCCATGTCCACCAATTCGGGCCCAAGCTCTCTCGATCCCCACCAGCAACAGCTACAAGAACTAATTGTACAACAACGTGAGTGTCGACTCTCGGTCCAACGCAACAACGCGTACTTTTCGGTGGTGTCACCGACCCCACCGAATGCTAACGTAAGCAATAACACCGAAAGTGCCAGCCACTCAGCAATAACAGCAACCTACCGTGGAGAGAGCAGTGTGCTTCTCCATCAATATCGATAACTGGGTCACCGATTGCACCAACCAGCACCGTCAGCTCGTTGACATCAACCAGCACCGTCAGCTCGTTGACAGCAACTGCTGCAACGTCTGCCGAAGTATTGACCTGCCTCAAGCCGTCAACGACAAGTCGCCCAGAATCAGCCACAATAGTAAACCCAACGACTTCTGTCCAAACTGGAATGGACAGATATATTAAAATAACTAAGCGGAAGCTAAGCCCGCAAAAGAAAAAAAGTGGCAATACGCCGAAAATAACCAAACCAAATGAACGAGTAGCACCCCTTAGCGGGAATCGTTTTAAAATTCTTGCCGATCAGCAAGACGATCAAGCCGGCGCTGTAGATAAAGTTAAATCGGCTAGACCACCCCCTTTATACATCCGTGGAGCCAACTGCAGCGCCCTGATTTCGAAGCTAGTAGAAACAGTAGGGGCTTAGATCTTAGATCTTAGATCTTAGATCCCAGCGGACTCACTTTGAAAATCATATTCGAACTTTACATGAAAAGATCATTGCTACTAGCGACCAAGAAGATGCCGATACACTAGACTGCAGACTTGAAATACTTGAATCTCATTATAGGCAAATTGCTCACATTCAAACACAAATTGAAAATTTGTACGTAATTGATAAAGAGCGCAGTAATTTAGACGAAATGTACATAAAGGTCAAGGTACATTTATTATCTCTTTTACAAAGGAAACGTTCAACGGGACCAGTAAACACATCGGATATGAGTTTTATGAGTTCTTCAATGTCTCCTACAGTGGTTCACAGTCAACGATTGTCTTAACTAAAATTACCCAGTTTCGATGGCAAATATTCAGCGCTTAAGAGATTCAAATCGTCTTTCCTAAATCTAATTCACAACGATCACCATTTGCCAACAATTGATAAGTTAAATTTTCTTCTCGAACGTTTATCGGGACCTGCACTGGAGGTCGTGCAGTCGTTCCAAGTCACCGAACAAAACTACAGTCAAGCTTGGTCAAGATTAGAAGCTCGCTACGACAACGACGTTCTAATCTTCCATGATTGTATATCGAGTCTGTTCAATTTACCATTAGTCAAGCATCCAGAAGCAAGACTTTTGCAGAAGCTCATCGATAATGCATCCGCAGAGAAATTAGGATTATCCTACGACAACGCAGTACGGCGTTTCAAATCCTTAGAAAATCGTCTCGACCGCGACGATCAACTACAAAAAGCATATGTAGATTTCATCAACGAGTATGTAAAACTTGGCCACATGTCTACCAAAACTATCGCAAGCCACAACGAACCGCATTATTACATACCTCATCATTGCGTGTTGCGTCCGCACAGCGTTACTACGAAACTTAGAGTTGTGTTTGATGCTTCGGCTAAAACATCATCGGGAAAATCATTAAATGAGCTGTTAATGATTGGCCCCACAATTCAACGAGACCTATTTATAACATTTCTATCATTTCGTCTGAACAGGTATGCACTTACAGGCGACATAGCCAAGATGTATCGCCAATTTGTCATAGATCTAAGAGACCGAAGATTTCAGCGCATTGTATGGCGACCAACAAAAACAGAAGAACTAAAAACTTACGAGCTCAACACCGTGACATATGGCATGTCAGCTGCACCCTTCTTAGCTCGTTTCATCGTTTTACCAAGCTATACATTGAATTCTTGCACAACAAAAATCTTCATGCTGGCCCAAAGTTTATTTTATCTCTTTTACGAGAACGAATTTGGGTAATCAACGCACGAGCGTTGATTAGAGAAGTTGTGCGAAGCTGCATCCGCTGCTTTCACTTTAAACCTCGCCTCATGACTCAACTGATGGGCAGTCTTCCTGCTGATCGACTACGAGCTGAAAAACTATTCCTAGTAACAGGAGTAGATTTTTGCGGCCCATTTTTCACGTCTTACAGGATTCGCGGAAAGCCGCCATACAAAACATATGCGGCCATTTTTGTATGTTTCGCTTCAAAGGCGATTCATATTGAATTAGTCTCCGAATTGTCAACAAATGCATTTCTGCTTTGTATACGTAGATTTGTAGCGCATATAGTTCAATTAAAGGATTTAACTTTTGCTTTATTCCCCCTAGAGCTCCACACTTTGGCGGCCTCTGGGAAGCGTCAGTAAAATCAGCGAAGACACTGGCTCTGAAGAATATTTCAAACGCATCTCTTACTTTCGAGGAACTACTCACTGTGTTCTCGGATGTGGAAGCTATCCTTAACTCAAGGCCAATAGCACCCACTTTAGATGACCCCAACGATTTCAATGCTCTCACTCCTGGGCATTTGCTGATTGGAACCGAATTAACGTCAGTACCAGAATCATTACTTTACCATTCCACGGACCCTCCCGAAACGGAACTTTGGTATCTGGATAGATGGCAGCGAGTGACCTATTTGAAACAACAATTCTGGACACTGTGGGCACGGGATTATGTTCATAACTTACAACAACGCAGCAAATGGATTTACGGAAAAGCAAATGTGGCCTTGGGACAACTAGTTATAGTACATGAAGACAACGTGCCAGCTCAACATTGGCCTTTAGCAAGAGTAGTGTCTGTAAATGCCGGACCTGATGACAAAATTCGAGTAGTCGAACTTAGGACTGCAAAGGGAATCTTTAAAAGGCCAATTCACAAGATCGCTCCGCTTCCAGAATCATTTATTTGAAAGCTGGTTCTTTCAACAGGGGGAGCATGTTGGAGGAGAACTCCTGAATTTAAATCCATTAATTTAATTATTCTGAAATATTAACCATTGGGTTAAATAGCTAAACTATCGATATATCGCAAGCTCAAAGAGAGTTCAATCTAGCATCACTGTTGGCTCTCTTCTTGCGTTTCCCTTTACATTTTACTTTGTATTACTCTATCTGGTAGCATATAAGAATTGAAGAATTTACTGTACCAAGAGAACTCGAATGCGACGGACGCATAAATAAATGGAAAACCACTAACGTTGTCTAATTTGATTGTGGCAAGGGAAGTTTTGATTCATCGAATCTAACTAGTAGCAGATTATTAATATGGCCGAGAAATTGGCCAACAAAAGTTTATATATATATATATAAGCACGAAAATGAGGAACGGTAACGATGGATAACTACTTTCAAAGAGTTACCAGACGGAACCCGAGCTTAAGAGAAAACATAATTGAGGTGTTTAGAAGTGAACACAGAACTATATACTCAGAAAAACTGAAGAAAGATTCCCAGTAAAAGGAGACACAAGAATACAAATGTGCTTCTTATTTAGTGTACCAAATATATGCTGCTACACAAATGCAGCAGGTACTTTCCATTTCTACTTGATGAAATAAAAAAAAAAAGAGGAATTTAAAAAAAAAAAACATCAAATAAATACAAAGAATCAAGAGGAAAAAGAACACACACACACATACACACATAAATATAAATTAACAATTTGGGATGCACCCCTCCTCGAAGAGGTATTAGAGGTGTGTCCAAACGAGGGACCACGCCCACTCACGATAGCTGAGTACCGGGCTCGCCACGAGAAACAGAAGGAAGCCCCCAAAATGAAGTCAAGAGGAGGAAAGTACGCCAGACTAAGGCGCGAGAGGAAGCTCCTCCAGGACCTTGTAAAGGTGCGCTGTTTTAAACATTAAATTATATAAATCTGCTAGCTAAACGAATATATTTGGCATACACTATTTCTAAGGCGAATTGACCTTGAGCTTTTTTTTTAGAACCGATAGAAAAGCTCATGCAAGAGAAGGGCCCAAAACTTGAGCTTGAATAGTGTGCGGAGAGTCTAGAATGGTCTGAGCTAGAGTGCAGTTGTGCGAATAAGAGGAGGGAGTGACGTAACACTCCGGTACCCTCATGGACATACATAAGTCCACGCCACTTTTTTTTCAAGTTCCAATTTTAAGTAAGGAACGAAAATAAAACGCCACTGCCAGCGCTGTTTTGCCTCCGTTAAAGGCAAGCGCGTAGCCATTGTGTTAGCCACCATAAGGCCAGTAGACCCCATCCATGGTTTCATGTCGGACTTTTGGGACTACGACCAAATAAATGTCGGCCCGGTCCATGAACTGACCATAGGATAAATTGTTGGAGAGCGATTTGGCCCTAAGTGCGCACACATATTGTGGTGTGGAGCGTACCCAGCCAGCCTAATCGAAGAATTCTGCTGAGACGACGTTGCCGCAGATTCAAAACTCAGCATTGACGACCGCAAGAAAACGGCCGTTTTTCTTTTTCTTTAAGTATCGTACAAACATGTGTTCAAATTTATAAGTATAATATTTATAATGAAATTTCTATATAGCAGGTTCTGAAAATCATAACGTTGGTAACGAGAAGCAAGTTATATTTTTGTGCCCTTCTTAATAATTTTAAAAGCCTCTAGTGCTCCACCCATCATCAGGCCTGCTGACTGGATTGGACTCTACAAACTGTAAGTACGGCATAGCCGCATAAAATCTATGGGCGAAATATAACCGCTTGCCGCGACCACAGAGTTAGTTTTTTTTATTTTTCAAAGTGAAATAAATGCTTAACGTAAAATTTAGTTCAGATCAAATTTATACTTATAAAACAACCCACATTTTTGTACGATTCCTCTCACCGAATTAGTTAGGAATTATCTATATTTGAAATTATTGTTAATGCTCCTATTATATAAGTGGGATACGAAATCCGATGTTATCTTTTTATCTTAAGGGCATATGCCAATTTTTTCTTTGAATTTGAATATATGTATGAAATGATGAATTGCTGAGTTAGTTTATTTGGGCACCTGACGTAAGAGATTTAACAGCCACAATATGGGTAATACTGAGTTTCCTTAGGTATTACAAGGTTGGATAGTTTTAGCGTTGAAGACATGGTATGGCTATTGCAATTCTGGAGTTCTTTAGCAAAGTCTGCTGATGATAGAACTTGGTAGTTCTTGAAATAGCTATACAGACAACCTGCTCACCTTTTTGTGTGTTACCTTTGAAATAATCTTCTTTTGTAAGATTGACCTCGAGCCGGTTTAAATTCAATTTAAATTTCAATAGGTCGCAATCTCTAATCAGATAACACTAACGGAAGGCACGCCGTTATTTTTGGAATTTTATTCCAAAAAAACCCCTTTTTCTATATGGTACAATATACCGTGTATAAAAAGAAACAGGTCTTGAATTTAGTTTGTTAAGGGCGAAGCTCTTACACTAATATTTCATAGCGCCTAAGGGTAATGCACAAAAGGTGGTCTTCGGTATTGTAGGCTTCGCCAGCTTTTTTCGCTTCATTTAGTTGGCAATGTAATTCCCAACTAGTTTTAGCGTTGAAGACATGGTATGGCTATTGCAATTCTGGAGTTCTTTAGCAAAGTCTGCTGATGATAGAACTTGGTAGTTCTTGAAATAGCTATACAGACAACCTGCTCACCTTTTTGTGTGTTACCTTTGAAATAATCTTCTTTTGTAAGATTGACCTCGAGCCGGTTTAAATTCAATTTAAATTTCAATAGGTCGCAATCTCTAACCAGATAACACTAACGGAAGGCACGCCGTTATTTTTGGAATTTTATTCCAAAAAAACCCCTTTTTCTATATGGTACAATATACCGTGTATAAAAAGAAACAGGTCTTGAATTTAGTTTGTTAAGGGCGAAGCTCTTACACTAATATTTCATAGCGCCTAAGGGTAATGCACAAAAGGTGGTCTTCGGTATTGTAGGCTTCGCCAGCTTTTTTCGCTTCATTTAGTTGGCAATGTAATTCCCAACTAGTTTTAGCGTTGAAGACATGGTATGGCTATTGCAATTCTGGAGTTCTTTAGCAAAGTCTGCTGATGATAGAACTTGGTAGTTCTTGAAATAGCTATACAGACAACCTGCTCACCTTTTTGTGTGTTACCTTTGAAATAATCTTCTTTTGTAAGATTGACCTCGAGCCGGTTTAAATTCAATTTAAATTTCAATAGGTCGCAATCTCTAACCAGATAACACTAACGGAAGGCACGCCGTTATTTTTGGAATTTTATTCCAAAAAAACCCCTTTTTCTATATGGTACAATATACCGTGTATAAAAAGAAACAGGTCTTGAATTTAGTTTGTTAAGGGCGAAGCTCTTACACTAATATTTCATAGCGCCTAAGGGTAATGCACAAAAGGTGGTCTTCGGTATTGTAGGCTTCGCCAGCTTTTTTCGCTTCATTTAGTTGGCAATGTAATTCCCAACTAGTTTTAGCGTTGAAGACATGGTATGGCTATTGCAATTCTGGAGTTCTTTAGCAAAGTCTGCTGATGATAGAACTTGGTAGTTCTTGAAATAGCTATACAGACAACCTGCTCACCTTTTTGTGTGTTACCTTTGAAATAATCTTCTTTTGTAAGATTGACCTCGAGCCGGTTTAAATTCAATTTAAATTTCAATAGGTCGCAATCTCTAACCAGATAACACTAACGGAAGGCACGCCGTTATTTTTGGAATTTTATTCCAAAAAAACCCCTTTTTCTATATGGTACAATATACCGTGTATAAAAAGAAACAGGTCTTGAATTTAGTTTGTTAAGGGCGAAGCTCTTACACTAATATTTCATAGCGCCTAAGGGTAATGCACAAAAGGTGGTCTTCGGTATTGTAGGCTTCGCCAGCTTTTTTCGCTTCATTTAGTTGGCAATGTAATTCCCAACTAGTTTTAGCGTTGAAGACATGGTATGGCTATTGCAATTCTGGAGTTCTTTAGCAAAGTCTGCTGATGATAGAACTTGGTAGTTCTTGAAATAGCTATACAGACAACCTGCTCACCTTTTTGTGTGTTACCTTTGAAATAATCTTCTTTTGTAAGATTGACCTCGAGCCGGTTTAAATTCAATTTAAATTTCAATAGGTCGCAATCTCTAACCAGATAACACTAACGGAAGGCACGCCGTTATTTTTGGAATTTTATTCCAAAAAAACCCCTTTTTCTATATGGTACAATATACCGTGTATAAAAAGAAACAGGTCTTGAATTTAGTTTGTTAAGGGCGAAGCTCTTACACTAATATTTCATAGCGCCTAAGGGTAATGCACAAAAGGTGGTCTTCGGTATTGTAGGCTTCGCCAGCTTTTTTCGCTTCATTTAGTTGGCAATGTAATTCCCAACTAGTTTTAGCGTTGAAGACATGGTATGGCTATTGCAATTCTGGAGTTCTTTAGCAAAGTCTGCTGATGATAGAACTTGGTAGTTCTTGAAATAGCTATACAGACAACCTGCTCACCTTTTTGTATGTTACCTTTGAAATAATCTTCTTTTGTAAGATTGACCTCGAGCCGGTTTAAATTCAATTTAAATTTCAATAGGTCGCAATCTCTAACCAGATAACACTAACGGAAGGCACGCCGTTATTTTTGGAATTTTATTCCAAAAAAACCCCTTTTTCTATATGGTACAATATACCGTGTATAAAAAGAAACAGGTCTTGAATTTAGTTTGTTAAGGGCGAAGCTCTTACACTAATATTTCATAGCGCCTAAGGGTAATGCACAAAAGGTGGTCTTCGGTATTGTAGGCTTCGCCAGCTTTTTTCGCTTCATTTAGTTGGCAATGTAATTCCCAACTAGTTTTAGCGTTGAAGACATGGTATGGCTATTGCAATTCTGGAGTTCTTTAGCAAAGTCTGCTGATGATAGAACTTGGTAGTTCTTGAAATAGCTATACAGACAACCTGCTCACCTTTTTGTGTGTTACCTTTGAAATAATCTTCTTTTGTAAGATTGACCTCGAGCCGGTTTAAATTCAATTTAAATTTCAATAGGTCGCAATCTCTAACCAGATAACACTAACGGAAGGCACGCCGTTATTTTTGGAATTTTATTCCAAAAAAACCCCTTTTTCTATATGGTACAATATACCGTGTATAAAAAGAAACAGGTCTTGAATTTAGTTTGTTAAGGGCGAAGCTCTTACACTAATATTTCATAGCGCCTAAGGGTAATGCACAAAAGGTGGTCTTCGGTATTGTAGGCTTCGCCAGCTTTTTTCGCTTCATTTAGTTGGCAATGTAATTCCCAACTAGTTTTAGCGTTGAAGACATGGTATGGCTATTGCAATTCTGGAGTTCTTTAGCAAAGTCTGCTGATGATAGAACTTGGTAGTTCTTGAAATAGCTATACAGACAACCTGCTCACCTTTTTGTGTGTTACCTTTGAAATAATCTTCTTTTGTAAGATTGACCTCGAGCCGGTTTAAATTCAATTTAAATTTCAATAGGTCGCAATCTCTAACCAGATAACACTAACGGAAGGCACGCCGTTATTTTTGGAATTTTATTCCAAAAAAACCCCTTTTTCTATATGGTACAATATACCGTGTATAAAAAGAAACAGGTCTTGAATTTAGTTTGTTAAGGGCGAAGCTCTTACACTAATATTTCATAGCGCCTAAGGGTAATGCACAAAAGGTGGTCTTCGGTATTGTAGGCTTCGCCAGCTTTTTTCGCTTCATTTAGTTGGCAATGTAATTCCCAACTAGTTTTAGCGTTGAAGACATGGTATGGCTATTGCAATTCTGGAGTTCTTTAGCAAAGTCTGCTGATGATAGAACTTGGTAGTTCTTGAAATAGCTATACAGACAACCTGCTCACCTTTTTGTGTGTTACCTTTGAAATAATCTTCTTTTGTAAGATTGACCTCGAGCCGGTTTAAATTCAATTTAAATTTCAATAGGTCGCAATCTCTAACCAGATAACACTAACGGAAGGCACGCCGTTATTTTTGGAATTTTATTCCAAAAAAACCCCTTTTTCTATATGGTACAATATACCGTGTATAAAAAGAAACAGGTCTTGAATTTAGTTTGTTAAGGGCGAAGCTCTTACACTAATATTTCATAGCGCCTAAGGGTAATGCACAAAAGGTGGTCTTCGGTATTGTAGGCTTCGCCAGCTTTTTTCGCTTCATTTAGTTGGCAATGTAATTCCCAACTAGTTTTAGCGTTGAAGACATGGTATGGCTATTGCAATTCTGGAGTTCTTTAGCAAAGTCTGCTGATGATAGAACTTGGTAGTTCTTGAAATAGCTATACAGACAACCTGCTCACCTTTTTGTGTGTTACCTTTGAAATAATCTTCTTTTGTAAGATTGACCTCGAGCCGGTTTAAATTCAATTTAAATTTCAATAGGTCGCAATCTCTAACCAGATAACACTAACGGAAGGCACGCCGTTATTTTTGGAATTTTATTCCAAAAAAACCCCTTTTTCTATATGGTACAATATACCGTGTATAAAAAGAAACAGGTCTTGAATTTAGTTTGTTAAGGGCGAAGCTCTTACACTAATATTTCATAGCGCCTAAGGGTAATGCACAAAAGGTGGTCTTCGGTATTGTAGGCTTCGCCAGCTTTTTTCGCTTCATTTAGTTGGCAATGTAATTCCCAACTAGTTTTAGCGTTGAAGACATGGTATGGCTATTGCAATTCTGGAGTTCTTTAGCAAAGTCTGCTGATGATAGAACTTGGTAGTTCTTGAAATAGCTATACAGACAACCTGCTCACCTTTTTGTGTGTTACCTTTGAAATAATCTTCTTTTGTAAGATTGACCTCGAGCCGGTTTAAATTCAATTTAAATTTCAATAGGTCGCAATCTCTAACCAGATAACACTAACGGAAGGCACGCCGTTATTTTTGGAATTTTATTCCAAAAAAACCCCTTTTTCTATATGGTACAATATACCGTGTATAAAAAGAAACAGGTCTTGAATTTAGTTTGTTAAGGGCGAAGCTCTTACACTAATATTTCATAGCGCCTAAGGGTAATGCACAAAAGGTGGTCTTCGGTATTGTAGGCTTCGCCAGCTTTTTTCGCTTCATTTAGTTGGCAATGTAATTCCCAACTAGTTTTAGCGTTGAAGACATGGTATGGCTATTGCAATTCTGGAGTTCTTTAGCAAAGTCTGCTGATGATAGAACTTGGTAGTTCTTGAAATAGCTATACAGACAACCTGCTCACCTTTTTGTGTGTTACCTTTGAAATAATCTTCTTTTGTAAGATTGACCTCGAGCCGGTTTAAATTCAATTTAAATTTCAATAGGTCGCAATCTCTAACCAGATAACACTAACGGAAGGCACGCCGTTATTTTTGGAATTTTATTCCAAAAAAACCCCTTTTTCTATATGGTACAATATACCGTGTATAAAAAGAAACAGGTCTTGAATTTAGTTTGTTAAGGGCGAAGCTCTTACACTAATATTTCATAGCGCCTAAGGGTAATGCACAAAAGGTGGTCTTCGGTATTGTAGGCTTCGCCAGCTTTTTTCGCTTCATTTAGTTGGCAATGTAATTCCCAACTAGTTTTAGCGTTGAAGACATGGTATGGCTATTGCAATTCTGGAGTTCTTTAGCAAAGTCTGCTGATGATAGAACTTGGTAGTTCTTGAAATAGCTATACAGACAACCTGCTCACCTTTTTGTGTGTTACCTTTGAAATAATCTTCTTTTGTAAGATTGACCTCGAGCCGGTTTAAATTCAATTTAAATTTCAATAGGTCGCAATCTCTAACCAGATAACACTAACGGAAGGCACGCCGTTATTTTTGGAATTTTATTCCAAAAAAACCCCTTTTTCTATATGGTACAATATACCGTGTATAAAAAGAAACAGGTCTTGAATTTAGTTTGTTAAGGGCGAAGCTCTTACACTAATATTTCATAGCGCCTAAGGGTAATGCACAAAAGGTGGTCTTCGGTATTGTAGGCTTCGCCAGCTTTTTTCGCTTCATTTAGTTGGCAATGTAATTCCCAACTAGTTTTAGCGTTGAAGACATGGTATGGCTATTGCAATTCTGGAGTTCTTTAGCAAAGTCTGCTGATGATAGAACTTGGTAGTTCTTGAAATAGCTATACAGACAACCTGCTCACCTTTTTGTGTGTTACCTTTGAAATAATCTTCTTTTGTAAGATTGACCTCGAGCCGGTTTAAATTCAATTTAAATTTCAATAGGTCGCAATCTCTAACCAGATATATTAAACGTTAAAAAAAAAAAAAAAGTTTTAGTTTGTAAAGTATGGCCGTAAGACGAAATATAGACAACTTGGCTTCTGCTATGCCAAGTGAAAAAGCACTCGTATGCGTAATTTGCAATGATACCAGTGGACAGACAGAGATTGTAGAGACCACATCGGCACACGTTTCATAAACATTGTCTCAAGATTTGTCTCGAGACCAATGAATCATGTCCAAATTGTAGGCAACCTTGTTTGAAAAGTCTATTAGTTAGCGATGATAGATTGACTACTAATGTTGAACCTTCACGAGCTTCTCTTGGAGCCGACAACTCTGCAGCCTCAGGAGCAATACCAATGAAGTAAGTAAGTCGTCTCGCCGACTTGGGTATACCATACACCAGTAAAGCAAATATTTCAACTTTATTAAACAAATGCATTTTCACATGCTTCTTACAAGCATATCTTAGTATCTCGCTCACTCAATCATACGAGCACCCTAGCGCCCCCACCAGCCAACGGCCAACTCCGGCCTTATGGAAAAACGTTTATATGCATAACTCGACTGTTTTTTGTCCGATTTTGATCAAATTTGGTATTTTGCTAGAGATTAGTATTAAATTTAAGTGTGCCAAATTTGATTGCATAAGGTAAAAAAATACGGGAGATAATCAAGTTTTTCAAATTACGGGGGCGGAAAAGGGCGTGGCAAAATTTTTATACGTACAAAATATGTGCATTTACCAAGCAAATACATACCAAATATGGTGTCTCTAGCTGGAATAGTTTTTGAGATAAACGCTTTTTTTAAATTGCGGGGGCGGAAAGAGGCGTGGCAAAAATTTGAAATAAACTTGATCACTCTACATACTACACGTGTTATGGCCAGCTCTGAGGCTATCGGTAGAACTCTATCGATAGCGATAATAGGGGCAGAAAATAGTGGGCGAGTCGGGGAATAGTGGGGGATCTAGTGTTGGGTAGATCAGATTTATAAAGGGATTTTTTTCTGAATTTGAAAGTCGTCCAGCGGTCAAAGGGCTGTTGACCCAGGCTCGGGTCTAAGGAACAAACCGTAAGATCAGGCGATGAGTCGTCTGATTCTAGAAGGTTAAAAAGGTTAAAATCAGTTTAACGTGGACAGTGAGGTGCGGAGGTTGACAAAAAAAAAAAAAAAAAAAGGGGGAAAAAAAAAAAACAAGGAGAGAGAAGTGAAGTTTAAATATCGTAACAATGTGGCATAAAAAATTGTGAATATATCCTTGAAATTTAAAGAAAAACAGCTCCGTCCATCAAGCCGAGAAATTCATGTTTGGCTAAAGGAGCCACACAGAAAATTTGTGTATTTTTTTTTTGTGACAAATTTTTGTAATTAGGCCAAATTAGGCCGGTTACATCGAGCTGCGCAGGAGCACCCGCAGCCCCTGTCCACGTTCAAAAAAATAAAAAAATAAAATAAAATAAAAAAATAAGAAATTTTATTTGTACCTGTCCCCGAACGACATACTCGGTCCCGTCGGCCAACTGGGCCCAAAGATAAAGTCAAGAGAGGGATGTCGAAAGGGGGAGATTCCAAGCCAGACATTTTTTTGGGTTCACCCATCGCCCAGCATAAGAGCAACAAAGTTTTGGCTGATTGGGGGAGAAAAAGGTTGTGGCACTCATCCCCATCAATTTTGGGTGCGGACGGCTCCAAAAACCCCCAAATCATTGGCGAATTCCACCTGGCTGGAAAAAGACAAGATATTAATCGTGTAGTCCTTTTTTTTATATATGTAAATTTTATTAATTTATTCATTTATTTAATTTACTAGTTTAATTATTTATTTATTTATCCCCTCGTATATTTATTTAATCCCTTATATATCTATCTATTTATTCAATTCCTTAATTATTATTTTGTTTAGCGTTAAATATTTATTTTCTCCTGTTTGTTGCCCACGTGCACATTCCTTTTTTTGTAAATTTCATTATTCCTAAGATCCATGTTGTCCACGACCCTTGGTGTGGTTTTGACAGTGGATACCTGAAAGAAGAAAGAAAAGAAAAAAGGTGAAAAGAATACCAATAGAAGGGATAATTTTTCTTTCGATCTTGCCCCCCTAAAAGAGCTCTGATAGGTAGGTGGGAATCGGGAAGGGAATTCATCTTGATTTTACGTAAGAAAAATAAAAAAAAAGAGAAATATAATGTAATCTGTTGCAGACACCTGCTCAAATATACACCAGGGCAAGATAAGGTTAATAAATACGTGTGTTAATAATAATTAAGAGTAATGAAAAACAAAAAAATGAATTGCTGAGCGTTTTCCTAAAAGGGGGGAAATGGGAGGAAAGGAGCACGACGACTCCAGGAGGAGTAGATGATTGGTGATGGTGATGTGTTATAGGTAACGATGGTAATATATATGGGGTGGCATACCTCATCGACATGCCACGAAGGAAAGGGAGGGCCCGTTCGACCTCGATAATCCGGAAGAGGAGGTCCGGTTCACATGAAGCGGCGGCGACGACATCATTCCTGTAAGGGGGTAAGAATAATTTATTAGTGAGTTTGTTAAAGATTTATGTTTGGTGTAAGTTGAGTATCGTAAGTGTTGTCCAGTGGAGTGGTGTCTGAAGTGATCCTCGAACTGTGTCGGGATTCCTTCAGACGAAGGGGTATTGATGGTCATCTGTTCGTCAATTACCTGATGTTTATTGTTGCGCGTATTGGGGATGGGTTATCGTAACTCACGACCTTCTTTTCCGATAGCTAGCCGGAGTGAGCCCCTATCGATATACGCGGGACCAGGCTGAGAATATTGTTTTTTTCATCTAGCAGGTCCATAACACACGAGTCTACATACCAAATTTGGTGGCTCTAGCTCTTACAGTCTCCGAGATCTAGGTGTTCATACGGACAGACGGACATGGCTAGATCGACTCGGTTGTTGATCCTGATCAAGAATATATATACTTTGTGGGGTCGGAGATGCTTACTTCTGCCTGTTACATACATTTTGTCGACTTTAATACACCATTTCACCCTATGGGTGTATGGTATAAAAAGACCAAACACACGAGCAAATACTCGTGCCAATCCAAACCAGAATCCAAGAACTGTGGGACTACCTCGACATGAACAACCACGAAATTCAATTGCAAGCCAGCCACCAGTAGGGTTAGAAGAAAGCATTCAACAACTTATTTCCAATTCATTAGAAACATATCGAGTTTATATGGCATCGGTAATTACCGAGGAAATTCGTAACGCCATGAGAAATTTAAGCATCACGGGAGTTCGTGCGGAATCCTCTGATGAACCTCAATTAGAGTGGGACTTTCCACCACACTCAGTTGCTCCGCGAAGAATTCTGGAAAATAGTGTTAGAGCTCGACCATTTAATATTCGGAGTAATCCAAATGCAATTGACCAAGAGATAGTACCAGAACGACCCGATCGAGTATCTAGTATAATTTTTAACTGGCATATACGATTCACAGGGTCCTCCAAAGATATAACTGTAGAAGATTTCATTTATCGAGTAAATTGTTTAACAACCCAAAGTTTGAATGGAGACTTTAATTTGCTTTATAAATTCGCTAATCTGCTCTTCTCGGGACCAGCCCTAACATTTTTCTGGCGATGTCATCGAACCTCGATCTATGCATTTGTTTAAGAGAGAGGTATAAAGACCAAAGATCGGACAGAGACATTATGGATGCCCTTCGCAGACGCAAGCAGGCCTCCAACGAAAATTTTGATTAGAATCTCGATTCTATGTTGGCTATTACAGATGCTTTGCGAGAACCTTTAAACGATTCAGAATTCATAGCTGAAGTGCGAAACAATTTAAGACCCGACTTATTTCAGGAAATTTTGCATGTAGAGACCCCAAACCTAGCCGCCTTGCATAGGGAATGTCATAAGCATGAAGAATTTTTCCGCAGGTTTCGGTCAAGACAGCTAACGCGTCAAATAGGCAGTAAACATATGGTGAATGCGTTGTTGCATGATGAACCAGTAGTTGAAAAGCTAGATGACGAAACAGATGACCCTATGGATGTGTGCGCATTGCGTGCACCAGAGAAAATAAAATGCTGGAATTGTGACGAATTAGGACATGGTTATCAGAAGTCAGGGTGTGGACTAATAGATGTGTATAAACCAAATTGTTTAAAATGTAATCCGCGTACGGGAAACCAGTCGCAGGATATCAACCGATTAGTGAAGGGGGATGTCCGCCCGTAGTCTTGGATAAACCAAACAATTTAATAATCAACTCAGACGTGACCTTACTTAAAAACTCTGACTTACCGAATACTAAACAGTTCAAACCATATCATGTGCGGTTGCAAGAGTATACCAAACGAAGATCTGAACTATTTGACAACACGATGCCGCATTCGCAATCTAAGCGACGATTGCGAACGTTCTGGACTAATAGACACAAGCTAAAGAAACTTACCATATCAACCATAATCAACCTGGATAACGACATACGACCTTTTATTGATTTATCAATAGATGGACAAATTTACACTGCTTTACTAGACAGCGGAGCTAACAAAAGTGTAGTAGGTGGAGAATTAGCAACAAAACTTATGACCACCAAGCAATATTGCCCCAAAACGCGCGGTAACGTTAGGACAGCCGATGGGCAATCGCAACAGGTGGTTGGTACGATTACAAGCAATCTCACTTATAACTCGAAAAGCGCCAACTTAGAATTTCTCATAGTACCGACTAATACTCAAAAGATAATTTGTGGCATGGACTTCTGGAGAACATTTGGTCTTTCAATAATAACTGGATTTCCAACTTTTGAAAGAGATGGCTTAGGTTTTACGAGCCTTATAGAACATATTATTGACACCGAAAACGCCAAGCCAATTAAACAAAAATTTTACCCAATATCACCAGCAAAGGAAAACTTATTATGTCTGGAGATAGACAAAATGTTAAAGCTAGGAGTGATAGAAGAAGCGCCCGCGTCCTCTTGGTCTTCCCCTTGCGTCTTGTTAGTCAAACCAGGTAAGGTAAGATTCTGCCTTGACTATCGAAAATTAAATGCGGTTACAGTAAAAGACGCATATCCAATACCTAATCTAGAAGGCCTATTAAGTAGATTTCCCCCTGTGCATTGTATTTCCAAAATTGATCTTAAAGATGCCTTTTGGCAAATCAGTCTGGAAGAATCATCGAAAACAAAAACAGCATTTACAGTTCCCAATCGGCCATTGTATCAATTTAGGAGAATGCTTTCGGACTGTGTAATACCCCCCAAACGATGTGTCGTTTAATGGACCAAGTTATTCCGTATCAGCTGAAAACTCAAGTATCAGTTTACCTTGACGACCTATTGATATTATCAAATCATTTCGATGAACATCTTGCTCATCTTAGTGAGGTATCTGCCCGTCTAAAGCAGGCAGGGCTAACCATTAACATCCAGAAGAGTCAATTTTGTCTGCGAAAAGTAGAGTACCTAGGATATATAGTCGGAGAGGGCACGTTAAGAGTTAACCCAGACAAGGTTAAAGCCATATCCGAGTTCCCAGTGCCGAAAACCAAGCGACAGCTTAAGAGATTTTTAGGAATGACTGGATGGTACCAGCGATTTATCTCACAATATGCAACTATCACCTTTGCGTTAACAGAATTATTGCGCGGCAATTCTTTTTCGTGGAACGAAGAAGCGCATGGTGTTTTTGAGAACATCAAGTCTAAACTTAGCACTGCTCCGTTTTTAGCACACCCAAATTATAAGAAACCGTTTATAGTGCAATGTGATGCAAGTATGCTTGGAGTAGGTGCTTTTAGCCCAAGTTGATGAGTTCGGATTCGAACGACCCATCACGTTTATGTCTAAAAAACTTAACAAAGCACAACGAAATTATTCGGTCACCGAACTCGAATGTCTTGCGGTAGTGTTGGCGATTAAAAGATTTCGGATGTATATCGAAGGCAATGAGTTGAAAATCGTGACTGATCACGCTAGTTTGCGGTGGCTTTTGAACCAACAAGAACTAAGCGGTCGATTAGCCCGCTGGTCAATGAAGCTGCAGGGGTATAACTTCCAGATAGAACACCGGAAAGGTAGTGAAAATGTTGTTGCTGACGCTTTGTCGCGATCATTTGAAAATGAAATAGCTTCCCTGGAAATGGAATTATCTCCTGAAATCGACTTGTCCTCGTCGACATTTGAATCCGAAGAATATAGATCTCTAAAAGACAAATATGTAAAGGCAAATCTTCCGGATTTTCAAGTTATTAATCAATATATATATCATCGCACTGACTTTATGACTGCCCATTGTGGCATAGCAAAATGTTTGGAGCGTATTCGGCGTAACTTTTTCTGGCCAGGACTAGTTGTAGACGTTAGGAAGTACATTCAACAGTGTGAGATATGTCAAACCTGCAAATACCCAACATGTAAACTAAAACCGCCTATCGGTAACCAAACCATAAGTGAACGACCATTCCAAAGACTATATGTGGATTTTATCGGTTCTTTCCCTCGCTCCAAACAAGGAAATATCGGAATTTTTATCATTCTAGATCACTTTAGTAAATTTACCTTCTTAAAACCTGCAAAGAAATTTATTTATAATTTATTCTCGAATGTAATATTATCTATCTTAAGGGATGATATCTTTAGCTGCTTTGGTGTGCCACACTATATAGTCAGTGATAATGGCACTCAGTTTAAAAGCCAGGAGTTCACAACATTTATTAGGGATTACGGAGTGCAGCACGTATTTACCGCTGCGTATTCTCCACAGGCCAATGCGGCTGAAAGAGTGAACCGATCAATTAATGCGGCCTTACGGTCCTATCTCCGTTCGGATCAATGTCACTGGGATAAATTTCTCAGTAGTATAAACAGTGCCTTACGAAATCATATTCATCAATCAATTGGAATTTTACCCTATGTGGCGGTGTTTGGTCAAAACACGATAACTCACGGAAAAGACTACAAATTATTGACCTACCTCAATCTACTGAATGAAGCTACGGTTCGGCTAGATAGACTAGACAATTAGGTACGGATTAGATCTGATATTCAAAAATATTTAGATAAAGCTTATGATACAAATCAACGGACATATAACTTGAGGAGTAAAATACGCAACTTCGAAGTGGGCCAAACAGTCACTAAGCGTAACTTTAAACTCAGCAACCTAGCCAATAATTTTAATGCTAAATTAGCACCAGTCGGGGTTAAAGTCAAGATCAAGAACAAACTCGGAAATCATTTGTATGTAGTTGAAAACCTTACAGGAAAAGAGCTTGGAACCTTCCATGCCAAGGACCTTTGGTAATCAGCTTAGCACCCTTTGATTTTTTTCTCAGCTTTGAGCCTCCACTTAATAGGGCGTGTCATTCAAATCTGTGGTGTGAGGGTGCGCTGTTTCAAACATTAAATTATATAAATCTGCTAGCTAGACGAATATATTTGGCATACACTATTTCTAAGGCGAATTGACCTTGAGCTTTTTTTTTGGAACCGAGCTTACACGATCCACTTCCATAGAAAAGCTCATGCAAGAGAAGGGCCCAAAAATTGAGCTTGAATAGTGTGCGGAGAGTCTAGAATGGTCTGAGCTAGAGTGCAGTTGTGCGAATAAGAGGAGGGAGAACGCGAAAAGAAAAACCGCAAGTGCAAGCAATGCACGTGGAGTGACGTAACACTCCGGTACCCTCATGGACATACATAAGTCCACGCCTCTTTTTTTTCGAGTTCCAATTTTAAGTAAGGAACGAAAATAAAACGCCACTGCCAGCGCTGTTTTGCCTCCGTTAAAGGCAAGCGCGTAGCCATTGTGTTAGCCACCATAAGGCCAGTAGACGACCCCATCCATGGTTTCATGTCGGACTTTTGGGACTACGACCAAATAAATGTCGGCCCGGTCCATGAACTGACCATAGGATAAATTGTTGGAGAGCGATTTGGCCCTAAGTGCGCACACATATTGTGGTGTGGAGCGTACCCAGCCAGCCTAATTCCTAGGCGAACCCTCGTTGGAGTGGATGTTTCACCTTAGGACACGGGATAGCCCCTCGCCACAAAGATCGAAGAATTCTGCTGGGAAGACGTTGCCGCAGATTCACAACCCGGCATTGACGACCCCAACCTCACCCCCAGCCCATAGTGGGCCATCAAACAGCCGTTTTTCTTTTTCTTTAAGTATCGTACAAACATGTGTTCAAATTTATAAGTATAATATTTATAATAAAATTTCTATATAGCAGGTTCTGAAAATCATAACGTTGGTAACGAGAAGCAAGTTATATTTTTGTGCCCTTCTTAATAATTTTAACAGCCTCTAGTGCTCCACCCATCATCAGGCCTGCTGACTGGATTGGACTCTACAAACTGTATGAATAGGGATTCCGGGAGAAGGAAAATCCCAATCTTCATTCGTTGAATTCAAAATGTGAACTGATTTTATTTAAAGAATTGTTGTGTATATAAATGAATTCTTAGACTCTAGGCAACAATTGTTCTTAAAAATACTTATTCTAATGACCCACGCTTTCGTGGTTTGAAAATTGTTTATATTTCATGCTCAGCGTTGGCTACTTGATACCGCGCCGCTGTTATAATCTTAAGTGTTTTACACAGAGTATGGATGCATGTTTTGTTTGGTTTTAAGCAATAATTGTCATATGAATCTTTATGACTTATTTTTGTGTTATGTATTTGTTTCGTTTTGTATATTTCTTGGTGCATCTGATTTGGTGAAGCCATTTCAGATGAACACGATGTTTAATCTTAAACATTCTGCAAAGGGCCGCCAAATGCGACGACTTGTATTCTTTTATTTTTATTAAGTTGTCTTAAACAAATTATTATTATTAACATTAACATTAGATAGATAACTATTGTTAGAGAAGCATAAAAGCTACATGTTGGACTGACTTCCTCTTCTTTCATATTCTGCCGTATGGTTTACTAAATTGGCTTCGACTGTATTTTATATTATATTTGGCAAATTACTAATATCGCCCAATGCTTAACAATTTCTGTTTCGGGATATCTACCCACTCCTGATGTGTATTACTGTGTTGACTTCCTGCCTTTTTATATGGTGTAAACTTTAAAGACCTACTACTTCTACCTTTCGGTTTAAGCCAATGTGGCTTTTGCCCCACTGTTTTGATATTTCGGTAATACCTGAAATTTGAGCGGTTATTCTGTTCAAATGTTGTCCCTTTAGTTTGCAATACCTGCCCTTTTTCTAATACAGACTCAGACAATTTTTTAACTGACTCTATTTTGACATTATTATTTAAATTATCATTATTTAATTCAACCATTGCCATCTGAAAATTCTTATTTTGTACAGGCTCCGGGATATATAATTTTTCTTCCCCAGTTTTTACTTTACCTCCAATGTGAGGTCCTGCCTGGGGCCATAAATTTATTTTCTGAGTTTTGTTGTTGAGTTTGTTTGGCATTGTAATTTTATTATTTTGATATTTACCTTTCTTGTTCTCCCAATTTTGTTTAAAACCTGTGACATCTATTGTTGTTGCCACTACAGATTTATTCTGATTCGATTCGGTGCATCCCGAGACTATCCAACCAAATTGAGTATTTCGGCCTAGTAGCCCATCAATTTTTCCAACTCCCTTTTTTAAAATTTGGGTATAAACGTTTACCCCCATTATTATATCAACCTTACCAGGTTTATTAAAAGAAGGATCAGCTAGCACGTAAGTTTGCCATTTTGACATATCCACGTTTGCTATTTTTAATGGAAGAGCTTCCATTAACTTTGGCAACACAATTGCCTCTACCTTAAGATGTCTTTTCCAGGGATTTCGCGTCTTTACATCTATTTTTACCTTATATTTTGATTTTTTGGCTTTTATTTATGACACGCCACTTATTTCTATATTTTGTTTAATTTTAGGTAATTTTAATATTTGAGCGGCCTCTTTGGACAAAATGGTGCTCTGTGAACCACAATCAATAAGGGCTCTTAGAGTCTTATATCCCCCATTTGCATTTTTTACTTGTATTACAGCTGTGGCCAACAGTGTTGGTTCTGCCGTTACACAAGTTTTAATACTCTCCTGTTTTTCTTCAAAATGGAGTAAGGTATGGTGTCCCTTACTGGACAATGAACAGACCATTTCATTAGTGCACACTTTATTGCTTGAATGGTTCAAGCATCTTGTGCACAGGTGTACTTTTTTGGCTGTTTCATACCTTTCCGTAGGTGTCAATCCTTTAAACTTATAGCACTTATACGCTTTATGCCCGGCAATTTTGCAAATCGGACATTTAGCTTCAAATTCCGCATAATTTAAAACAGTTTGTAGCGGTTTTTTCTCTTCTTTGCTCATGGCACTTAACGAGCAATATCTTTGCTCCAAGTACTCCATGACATCAGATAACTTTTGAATTTCCCTTGTTTTACTAATTTGGCTCTCATACAATTGCAGAGCCTCTCTGTCAAATTTCCTTAGCAGCAGTTGAGCGAATATTACGTCAACTTCATCGGATAAATTTGCTTTTATTTTAATTAAGTGTATTAACTCATTAACTATGTCAGTCACTCCTTTTACACTTTTTGCGGATTCATTGTTGATCATCGGTAAATCAACGATCCGACTTAATTGTTCGGAAGATACCCTCCGATTGTTTTCATACCGCTTGGTTAACAGTTCCCAAGCGGCACTATAATTGTAAGCTGAACCTGACAGTAAATGAGCCACCATGCTCCTCGCTTCTCCCTTTAATGCGGATTTTAAATAATTGAATTTAGGAGTAAGACTTAAAACCTCTCTATTCTCAATTAATTCTGCAACTAACTCTACAAACAGGTCCCATTCTCTTGGCTCTCCAGAGAATGTGGGTACCTGAATCTTTGGCAACACCGGTAGTTCGCCTCTCACGGTTACATTCGCATTCTTAACATTTTCCTTATTGCTCATTTTCATTTCTAGCATTGACAATGAATTTCGGACATCAAATTGTAAATCATCCATTATATTCTTAACTTTTGCAGCACTTGTTAATACTTGACATGCCTGTACCTTCTCCCATAAATAATTAATTTTATTAATATATATTATCCATGTCCCATTGCCTGTTGACTTCAACTCTACTACCTCCAAATATTCCTGGAGCTGTCGGACTCTATCCATAAATATCTCCTGGTTGACCTTAGCGTTTTCAATACCGCGCGCCTCTACTTTGCTATCATCCAACTTTTCGAACATCGAAACATCTGTCTCACTGTTTTCCGAATCACCAGTGCCCTGCTTGATTCTCCTGCTTGATTCTCCTTTGGCTATTAATCTGGCTGCCATATTTAAACCTTCCTCATACTTTCCATCTGTGAAATAGTAGTGTTGGGTTATTCCACTCTCTAGCATTTGGCTATGGTTACTAATCCATAGCTTCTTTATCTCACTTAGTTCGTTAAGAATCTTGCTAGTAAACTTACTAGCATCTAACTCTTCTAGCTTCTTAAATTTTTTATGCAACTCGTGTTGCTTCGCTAATAATTTTTCAGTTTTTGTGGGGAACATTTTTGTCTTATTCATATATTAGGATACTGGTATAAGTATATAAGTATATAATAATAAATAAAAAACTATTTAAATTTATATCTTATCTGATGATCCTGTTGTAGACACCGTTCGCCACTGTTGTCCGCCAAGTAGAGTTGTCTGCCAATGGGTAGCGATAGTTTGCTCGCCTTTTTGTTTTATATTACGTCTCGATCAGCTGCTGTTGTCCAGGGCCTATGGGCTCAGGCGGTACCGGTGCCGGTCATCGCACCAGACTTCCTTCTATTGGCAATGTATGTTCTTCAGCGGCCTCTCCTTTGCAACTATCTTGTTGCTCTGCTGCTGTTGGTAGTTGCCAACTTGCAACTACATATAGTGTATATATACACTAGTTAACTTTTTTTTTTGATATTAGGGCATCAAATACGCCACACACCAACTTTATATTTTTATATTTTTTTCATATTCGGTATCTGGGCTTCGAATTAGCCACACTCCAACTTTATATCGTTTTTTTTTACCGCCGCTGAAATTATTGCAATTGCTCGACTAGCCAAACTGCCTTTATATACTCGGTCGCACGCACTATTTATTTATTAAGCAATATTTTGCTTTTATATTATACTCTGTCTCTTACCACTGGTGGGGGAAAACAAGAGTTTTTTATTTTGCTACCTTTAGCTGATCTTAGCATTTACACTTGCATAAGAATCCAGACTTCAAGGATCTGATTCATTCTCTGAGTCTCTTACCACTGGTGGGGGAAAACTACAGAGTTCCTTTTTATCGAAGGACCAAAATGAATAGGGATTCCGGGAGAAGGAAGGAAGGAAACCCAATCTTCATTCATTGAATTCAAAATACGAACTGATTTTATTTAAAGAATCGTTGTGTATATAAATGAATTCTTAGACTCTAGGCAACAATTGTTCTTAAAAATACTTATTCTAATGACCCACGCTTTCGTGGTTTGAAAATTGTTTATATTTCATGCTCAGCGTTGGCTACTTGATACCGCGCCGCTGTTATAATCTTAAGTGTTTTACACAGAGTATGGATGCATGTTTTGTTTGGTTTTAAGCAATAATTGTCATATGAATCTTTATGACTTATTTTTGTGTTATGTTTATGTTTCGTTTTGTATATTTCTTGCTGCATCTGATTTGGTGAAGCCATTTCAGATGAACACGATGTTTAATCTTAAACACTGTAAGTACGGCATAGCCGCATAAAATCTATTGGCGAAATATAACCGCTTGCCGCGACCACAGAGTTAGTTTTTTCTATTTTTCAAAGTGAAATAAATGCGTAACGTAAAATTTAGTTTAGATCAAATTTATACTTATAAAACAACCCACATTTTTGTACGATTCCTCTCACCGAATTAGTTAGGAAATATCTATATTTGAAATTATTGTTAATGCTCCTATTATATAAGTGGGATACGAAATCCAATGTTATCTTCTTATCTTAAGGGCATATGCCAATTTTTTCTTTGAATTTGAATATATGTATGAAATGATGTATTGCTGAGTTAGTTTATTTGGGCACCTGACGTAAGAGATTTAACACCCACAATATGGGTAATACTGAGTTTCCTTAGGTATTACAAGGTTGGGTGGGTAAAGAGAAGGCAATGACATCTAGGTCCTTCGAATAACACCCATCACCTCTGCATAAAAATCCCTATTTAGGTGTAGAGCAGACGGCCTAAATACAGTATAAAAATGGGTCGAGTAGAACTTAAATATTTGAACAAATACGTTCCATTCTTAGACTTCCTCTTTAACAGTGGCGAAACCAATTCAAAATATAAGGAAATTAAATACTGGATTGTGAACAATAGAAAATTTAAATCAGGGATAGCCCACTCGATAGAAAGATCCATAGTAGAAGCATATAATCGCCTAAAGCGAAAAAATAGAATTTTACTCACCTGGGTACATAAACTAATTGAAGAACCCATAGAGACAATCGATCTCTCAGGGAATTAATTAAAAAAAAAGAGAGTGTACATTTTTTTTTAAACAAAATATGATTACTTGGGATGATATAATAAGAGAAGCTAGAATACATGCACAAGAATTAAATAAATCTTAAATGCCTCTCGCAGAATAGGGAAACAACCCAAATTACAATAGAAAAACACTCGAAAATAATAATAGAGAGCCCGAAAAATATCAGGGCAGTGTTAAGACAAAACTATAGTAATCTATCTGCGGGACGAAAAACAGCCGCAAATGCATTCTATGATGACTGCAAACAAAAGACAAAATCCTTATTGAAAAGATATAATATTGAATATAAACAAACAATTGATTTGGAAAGTTCAATATCACTGGAAGATAAAACCAAGTTAACGGCTAAAGAAGAGATGGATGAAGAAGAAGTGAGTTTAGATAACACAAAAATAACTCTTAGTAAACAAGCCATTTCGCCAGGAAACGCAAAAATGACTCAACCAGAGAAAAAAAACAGCAAGCTTAATACAATAGAGATGGACAAAATAACTACCAAGGTAGAGGTAATTACCAAAATAACGGTTATAGGAATAATAATAATAGCGGTGGATATCATGGTAACTCCCGGTACAACAACCGAGGAAGAAATAATTCCAACCGTAACAGCTCGAACCGAGGTAATTCCAACCGAGGTAGCTCTAACAACGGAAATGGTAATGTACGACTTACTCAAAGTAATTCGGAAAACCAGTAGATCCCTGCAGATATTCAGAAGAAACTGTAAATGTATACACTTTCAATCTTAGCCTAAGTATTTTCATCAAAGTTAAAAACGAAAATACAAACAACACATATACCTTCTTGTTAGATACAGGCGCAGACGTATCAATAATAAAAGAAAAAACAGATCCTTTTGAACATATAGATATTTCAAACACAATTGAAATATCAGGAATTGGTGAAGGTTCAATTACCTCCAAAGGTCTAACCCTTATAGAACTAAGACAAAATGAATTCATAAATTCATTCGAAAGTTTTCCAATTCCATTTGATGGAATTTTAGGACTGGATTTCTTCAAAACATTCAATTGTCAATTAGATTTCAGTGAACCAAACGATTCACTATTATTAAGACCAATGTACTAGAAGAACTCTACACCAAGTATACAGATGTATTTGGTTTAGAAAACGAACCAATTACTACAAACAACTTTTATAAACAAGAACTAAGATTGAATGACAATCAGCTAGTATACACAAAAAACTACAGAATACCACACATGCATAAAGAAGAAATAACTAGACAAGTCGATAAACTCATTAAAGATAAAATAGTTGAACCATCAGTGTCCGAGTATAATAGTCCGTTATTACTGGTACCGAAAAAGGGTTTACCAGGATCAGAAAAAAAACGATGGCGATTGGTAATAGACTATCGTCAAAAAACAAAAAAATTGTTGTCCGATAAATTCCCATTACCAAGAATAGACGATATTCTTGATCAACTAGGCAGAGCCAAATATTTTTCATGCCTAGATTTAATGTCCGGTTTTCACCAAATAGAACTAAAAGATAAATCGCGAAGCATTACGTCATTTTCCACTAGCAATGGATCTTATCAGTTTACTAGACTACCGTATGATCTGAAAATAGCACCAAATTCCTTTCAAAGAATGATGACAATTGCTTTCTCTGGATTAAGTCCGTCACAAGCATTCCTTTACATGGATGACTTAATAGTCATCGGCTGTTCTGAGAAACACATGCTCAAAAACCTAAAGGATATTTTTGACATATGCAGAAAACACAACCTAAAACTGCATCCAGAGAAATGTTCATTCTTCATGCACGAAGTGACATTCTTGGGTCACAAGTGTACCGACAAGGGAATATTGCCAGATGAAACCAAACATGACGTCATTGAAAAATACCCAGTACCAACAGATGCTGATAGTGCTAGAAGATTCGTAGCCTTTTGTAACTATTACAAACGTTTTATTAAACATGCACGTCCGATAACACAACTGTGTAAGAAAAACGTAGAATTTGTTTGGTCTGAAGAATGCCAAAGAGGATTTAAATATCTAAAAAAAGGCCTAATAGAACCCACACTGCTGCAGTATCCAGATTTTAGCAAAGAATTTTGCATAATAACAGATGCTAGCAAATATGCATGTGGAGCAGCACTAACTCAAACTTATGGCGATAAGCAGTTGCCAGTAGCATACGCATCCCGTTCGTTCACTAAAGGTGAAAGTAATAAAAGTACTACTGAGCAAGAACTAGCTGCGATACACTGGGCTATTACACACTTTCGCCCATATATAAGTTAACACCATGAACTCTGCCCACAAACATCAGGCCACCCTGCCCCTCACACAAACTGCCCCTCACACAAACTGCTGGCTCAGCTTGGATTGCTGGCTCAGCAGAAAGGATGGGGAAGGAGAAATACCAACCGCTTGCGCAAGAGCCAAAGCGGTGACACCGGATGCGCGTGCGGCCGTTGGACGGTCATTCGCGCTGCGTCAGCAACTTAGGGCCAGCGAGGGAGCTTTGGTGCTTCTGGGCGGGAGCGTTAAGAATTATTCCGGTTGCAACCATCAAAAGAACAAGAACTATTAATCAATTCGCTTTAACATAAAATACCAACAACACATAATTGAAACTCTTTATATTAAGTATTGAATAAATGGAATTGTAATGTTTTCTAACTGTCCTGGATTCTTATTTGGGTAAATATCATTTGTGATAAATCCTTACGAAAACGTAAGACAACTTTCATTTAGCAATGTGAAAGTTAACTGGCGCCCGAGCAGGGACCGCCTCAGTAAAAAACCAATCGCGAGTAACCGAGTGCCGGTGGAAACACCAAAGAATAATATAAAACAAAAGTGAAAAAATTATGAAAATAAAACAAAGCAGCCGCCTGACAGAACGAAACTGCAGTGTAATTTTTTTAAGTTAAAGTGAGTGAAAACTGAATGGCCTCAAAAATATTAAGTGGATGGCTACCGCCTGATAAGCGGGTGCCCGGGGTTCAAAACCCCGTTGAGGGATAACCATTCATTAAGTAACTCTACTCAGTTACCAGTGTTTGTCAGTGCGGCTTGCCCGAGGGGCACCCGGTTTGTGCGAGTGAACGGTGGATGAGGCGGTTCCTTTTCCCCTTTTTAAAAGGAAAATAAAAAAGATACAAAAGAGAAAATAAAAAAAACCAAATAAGAGTGAAAGGAGGAACTGTTATCCACCTACTCAAACCACTGCGGCAACTATTGGTTGCGAGTGGCAGAATGTTAAGAATTTAAGCAAACAAACAAATAAAATATGTGAATAAAATAGTTTTAAGAAAATGTTTTGTCGCGATGTGTGAGCATTGGCCGCTGGCTGTGTCTTCCTCCGAAAGTGTCCCCTTCAAACGGGGGCGTGGAGCCACTCCTACCTAAGTAGGCCCGTAAATGGGCTAAAAGGGAAAAATGGAGCCTCCCCTTACTGACAAAGGGGGACACAGCAACAGGCAGCTCACGCGCGCAACAAAAACTAAAATGAAATAATGCTTGCTCAGCAATAAAAAAAAAGAGAATGAGAAAGAAAAGAAACAAAAGAAAAAATGAACTCGAAAATTAAGTACCAATAAATAATGAACAAAACTCGCAATGCCGAGGGAAAAAATGCAAACTAAAGCAAATTCAAAAAACTTTTTTAATGCTGAGTACATTAGACTTACTGAAAAGGCAAAAAAAAAAAAAAAAGAAAAAAACACAACAAAACTCTTACAATATACTAATTATTTTAGATCTCGTTAACAGAAAAACGCTGACCCTGTAAGGAGGGATTACAACACAAACCACACCATCATTTCAATCAAAACAATACTAACAACAATCGCCCAGGTGAGTGAAGAGTGCGCAAATTTAATAAAACCTAAACTCATTCAGTACAATTATTCTACCTGAAAAACCTATTCCCTTTTTTTTTTTTTTTAAAAATAAAACCAAAAAAATATAATAAAATAAAGAAAAGTAAAGAGAGAAAAATTTTGTTCATTTCCATTCCATTTGTGGCATTTTTTTTGCTTGTAATTGTTTTACTTGTAAATATTTTAGGAAATAGTAACAACCAATTAAAGCAGCTAATTTAAAAAATATCACACTACTCCATCTTATTTTATCGTATTGAATTGCAAATTTTTATTTCCCAAAAAAAAATGGACGAGATGAAAGAGGCCATTTCCACCCTACTCGCTCAGGTAGCCTCCCTTACGGAGGAGCTAAAAAAGCAAAAAGAAAAGGTGTTGATTTTAGAAGGGAAGAACTCAGACCCCGTAGTCGTAGCGGACAAACCGCTATCCAAAGCCCTTACTGAATTCGACCTAAGGCAGATAGCCACTTTACCAGATTGCGTCAAGGAAATACGGCCCTTTACGGAAGAAGCTGCCCAGTATCCAACCTGGATCAGGCAAGCTGAAGCCAAAGTTCGGGACTATGAGGTAGCAAGAGATAAGCTGATATATAGAGCCGTCGTCCTCCATCTGAGGTCGAAGATAGAAGGCAGGGCGGACGAGATGCTGATCTCTAGCGATGTAGCAGATGACGATTGGCCAGAGGTCAGGAAGGTCCTTGCCTCAAACTATGAGGACAAAAGGGACATAGGGACTCTAGAATATCAGATGAGTATGCTAGTCCGCGGTGATGGGAACCTGGAGGGATATTATAACAATATCAACAGGCATCTCTCTTTGATCGTAGCAAAACTCAGGAATGCAGGGCACGCCAAGGGAGTGCTTGAAGCTCTCATAGGCTCGTATCGCGAAAGAGCCTTGCGGGTCTTCATAAGAGGACTACCCCAAGAAATGGCTGGGTTGATCACTGTAAATCGCCCTAGAACATTGCCAGAGGCATTTTCAATTGCCCAGGAGTAAGATAACGTCATCTATACAAAGAACTTAGCTTCCTCGACCGCTCCCGTTAGGCCACCCTATCAGCAACGGGCTGTTTATCGGCAGCAATACCCACCAAATAATTTTTCCCCAAGATTCAACAACCCCGTGACCTATGTAAATCATAGGACCGCGGCCCCACATCAATCCCCACCGGTATCAAGTGGCTACCGAAGCCATTAGATTACCAGGCCAGGCCGGCCATCAAAATGGAACCGGCAACCTCAAGCCAGTCCAGGACTCGATTCCCAAACCAGGGGGTTGAAGGGGGCGTCAAGAGAAGCCCCAGCGAGTCAATTAACCCCTTTAAAAAAGCACAGTATCTATTCCATGTGGAAGCACCAAACGTGTCCGATCCCAATGGAGTAGACTGCACGCCAAGGGCTAGTGAGGCTACTCCGAATAACAAACAGTTGTACGAAGAAATGCCAACGATCGCGGTTAACGAGCGAGACGAGGGTGCAGCCCAAGTGGCCCCACCGCACTCCGACGACCTTGTGATCCAAGATCAAATAAATTTTATGGGCATGGCCTCTCAAGCGTACCATACATAGAGTATGATCTTCATACTCTAGGAATGGAATGGGGTAGTGCGACAGTTTCTCATTGATACTGGCGCAAACAGAAACTTTATTAGTCAGGAACTATCTGACGGGGCTTCGGCTCTGCAGACCCCATTCCTAGTGCAGTCAGCCGGAGGCCCTATTAAAGTATCAAAATCTACAACCGGCCCCTTTTTCGCCCCTTTGGGCAATAACACTCAACTCACATTCTACACACTACCGAACCTGAACAGCTTTGATGGCATTATCGGCGATGATACGTTAAGACACCTGAAGGCAAAAATTGACAGGGAGCTTGACACATTAACCATACAGCCCGGGGTGGCGATACCTCTCCTAAACCGCAGATCCACCCAACTCAACTTCCTCTTAGAGGAAGACCATCCGAAAGAAGTCGGGCCTACCCTGGAAGCCCTCCTCAAAAACTTTTCATCCGTCTTCGAACCAGTGGCTCCTGGTGGAGCCGTAGAAACCCAAATTAAAGCATCCATCCGCACCCGAACGGAGAATGCCGTTTACACCAGATTCTACCCATACCCAGTCCACATGAGACAGGAAGTCGAAAACCAGGTTACTAAACTCCTCCATGAGGGTATGATCCGGCCGTCGGAAAGCCCGTATAACTCTCCAGTATGGGTAGTTGAGAAGAAACCAAAGCCCAACGGGGAGAAACAGTACCGCATGGTGATTGACTACAAAAGACTAAATGCGGTGACGGTCTCCGATAGATATCCAATCCCAGACATTACTTCCACGTTAGCTAGTTTAGGCAAGGCGAAGCTTTTTACTACCATCGATCTGACTTCGGGTTTCCACCAGATTCATATGAATCCCGCGGACATTCCTAAGACCGCTTTTTCAACCCTGAACGGAAAGTATGAATTTCTTAGATTACCTTTCGGGCTTAAGAACGCCCCAGCCATCTTCCAAAGAATGATAGACGATGTACTCAGGGAGTACATCGGGAAAATATGCTTCGTGTACATTGACGACATAATTGTTTTCAGTTCATCCTACGAAGACCATTGGTTGAACTTAACTACAATACTTACCAGACTTCGTGATGTAGGCCTGCAGGTGAACCTCGAAAAAACTCACTTCCTGCAAAAACAAGTTGAATTCCTAGGCTACATCGTAACGGGGGATGGCATCAAGGTCGATGACAAAAAAGTCGATGCAATCCTAAAAATACAGCCTCCAAGAAATCTAAAGGAGCTTAAGTCTTTCCTGAGTATGACCTCCTACTACAGGAAATTTATAAAGGATTACGCTAGAATTGCGAAACCGCTTACGAACCTGACGCGTGCGGGTGGTGCCCAGGTTAAATCCTCGCAATCAAAAAAGGTACCAATTACACTAGACGAGGAGGCAATGCAAGCTTTCCGCGATTTGAAAACGCTTCTCTCCTCATCGGAGGTGTTAGCCTTCCCTGACTTTTCGAAACCTTTCCATCTCACCACAGATGCGTCAAATGTAGCCTTCGGGGCTGTCCTATCACAGATTACCGCAAACAACGATAGGCCCATTACCTACCTCTCAAGGGCACTTAGCAGAACAGAAGAAAACTATGCCACCATCGAGAGAGAAATGTTAGCAATAATTTGGGCGTTGGACAGCCTCATACCTATTTATACGGGACTGCATCTTTAAAAATATACACTGACCACCAACCACTGATTTATGCCATGGGGAATAGCAATTTCAACGCCAAACTGAAGCGTTGGAAGTCTAGGATAGAGGAATACGACCACGAGTTAATCTACAAACCAGGGAAGGCGAATGTGGTAGCGGATGCGCTGTCAAGAATCTCGTACGATTCGCCTGAGAAAATACCAAATCAGATAAACTTGAATATCCTCGGCACCTTGGACAATGACACTGACTCACTGGCAACGGTGCACAGCGCACTACAAGACGCCTCTGATCTTGTCCCACACGTCGAGGTTCCCATCAATGCATTCAGGAACGTATTCATAGTCTTATGAATGCGTCTCACCGCATGCCGGCTTCATTCGGCACCTACTACCCATCATAATAAACGGAATTAAAATCCCGGATACGCCTCTACAACTTCTGCAAACATGTTACCTCCAATCATTCACGGGCTACGAACTTCGCATCACGCAAAGGATGGTGACCGATTTGACCGATGATGACGCGATTTGCGGAGTCATCACTGAGGAACACCAGAGGGCTCACAGAAATTCAAATGAAATAAGACTTCAGCTACTAGAGCGGGTCTATTTCCCAAAAATGGCGAGCAGAATCAGAAGTATTGTGGCAGCCTGCAAAACATGCAAGCTCCATAAATACGACCGGCACCCCAATCATCCATTATTGGAACCTACCCCAATTCCAACATACCCGTGCGAAATCCTCCATATAGACATCTTCGCGTTGGAGAAACAAAAATTTCTCAGCTGCATTGACAAATTTTCAAAGTTTGCCAAACTATTTCCCATAGAGTCAAAGTCAGCTCTCCACCTGCGCGAAAGATTGGCGGAGGTGCTGCACTATTTCACGGCACCCAAAATCTTGGTAACGGACAATGAACGAGGGCTCCTTTGCCCCACAGTCCTCAATTACCTCAAACTGCTGGACATAGTCGTATATCATACGCCCACCCAACGGAGCGAGGTCAATGGTCAAGTGGAACGATTCCACTCGACATTCCTCGAAATCTATAGAACTCGTACTCGAACTCGTACCCATGGCCGTCGATAGGTATAACAATTCAATCCACTCCGTCATCGGTAAAAAACCAGTTATTATTTTCCTAGACAGAACGGCTAGGATAAATTATCAAGGCTTGACGGATTTTAGACGTAATACTTTAGAGGATATAAGCGGCCTTTTACAAGCGAAACAGGAGGCGGTTATCCGCAGGCGGAACAAAGGGAGAAAGAAACAGGTCGAATACAAGCAAGGGGAAGAAATCTTTGTCAGAAACAAACAGATTAAGGGAAAGGAGAAAAATCTATTCAACATTGAGGAAGTACAAGAGGATAGAAGGGCCACAGTAAAGACAAAGACAGGCAAGGTATTTCACAAGGCCCATTTGAAATCTAAAACAAAAAATGAGTAGATAGGAAATCGCCCCACCTCATCAACCCATTTCCATAAAGACGATAGGTTAAAAAGGAAAAAAAAGAAAATACAAGTAAGAAAAGAAGCAAGCAAAGAATATGCAACAAAAAAACAAACCAAAAAAATTGAAGAATATTTAAGAATTAAGAAAGCACTCTTCACGAACCAGGTGGAAACCAATACCAATATTTAGCCTTAAGAAAATTCATATTATAAGCATTACTAACTCTCTTCGTCTTCAAGGATGGCAATGGTGTAGTTGCAGCAGGCAAGTGCTGCCCATTTCTTCAATTATGACTTTCCGGTAATTCCCCTTCAGCAGGGATACGTCTGGCGGGTTAGCGGCGTGTTTCGACTGATTCACGTCATAAATCTGCTGGAGTTCCAACAGGCGATCCAAACAACTCCGGGGGATTCCACACTGCTATCTGACCAGCGTACAAGGATGATAGCGGACCACTACTTGGATCAGGCTGAAGAGGACACTGGAAGATTACTTTCCACACCGGTCCGGAGACCTAGGGCTGTGGAATGGCTCGGTTCAGCATGGAAATGGATTGCTGGCTCCCCAGACGCGGCCGACTGGAACGCGGCTCTGAAGACCCAGGATAGTCTTGTTGCGGGCAATAACTAGCAGGTCCGCATCAACGAAAAGCTTTTCGGGGCTACATACCGGACTCTAGAGGAACTAAATGGGATCATCGGCAAAGTCAACTCGATTGATGGAGACATCCACGCCGCCACTGCGACGCTACACAAGGCCATGATTTTGGCAAAACAAGTCCATGAGGTGACCAGAGCATGCCAATTAGCCAAGACGGGAGCGGTGAACTCGGACCTGCTAAACGGAAAGGAAGTAGACGACATCCTGAACGAAGTGATGGGACTCCCGTACCAGAACGCGGTCGAGGCCATTGAATTCTCCCGCCCAAGGGTCATGTCCAATGGGACATTCCTGCTCTACATCCTAGCCATTCCTAAGGTGACGGACAAGAAGTATAAGTTACTTTACTTACTCCCCACAGTCCGTGAGGGTCAGAAGCTTGTCTTGGATGCCAACCTGATAGCAGTGGACCCAACCGAGACCTACGAGGTTCTTGGAAATTGCCTCTCCATTGGCAACACAACAGTTTGTCAGGAAGAAAACCTGCGCAGGCTAAATGAGGAAGGCTGCATCCCACGGCTCATCAAAGGCGGCAATGCACAATGCCATTACCTAAGGGACGCACAGGAAGCAGTGACACTGATAGACGAGAGCACGGTGTTCCTCACTGAAACAATAACCATCGGGAGGAAGACCGATCTGCTTCTACCCTTACCGCAATGCCTGCGGTTCTCTCCAACGTAACAGCCTTAGGGTACACCCCGACGCTGCAATATGTTCACGAATTCTCTGTACAAAACCTCAAAAAGCTATACGATGTGTCAAGAAAGCTCCAGATATCTCTATTAACAGAGGCCATTGGAACTGCGTGTGTCGGCATCGTGCTATATATCGCCTGGAGGAAAATGACGTCCACAAGAGGCCTGGCGATACCAGAAAAGGCCAATCCGTCGCCTTCACCCTAATCTGCGGGACGCAGATCTCTGGAGGGGGAGGAGTTAACACCATGAACTCTGCCCACAAACATCAGGCCACCCTGCCCCTCACACAAACTGCCCCTCACACAAACTGCTGGCTCAGCTTGGAGAAATACCAACCGCTTGCGCAAGAGCCAAAGCGGTGACACCGGATGCGCGTGCGGCCGTTGGACGGTCATTCGCGCTGCGTCAGCAACTTAGGGCCAGCGAGGGAGCTTTGGTGCTTCTGGGCGGGAGCGTTAAGAATTATTCTGGTTGCAACCATCAAAAGAACAAGAACTATTAACCAATTCGCTTTAACATAAAATACCAACAACACACAATTGAAACTCTTTATATTAAGTATTGAATAAATGGAATTGTAATGTTTTCTAACTGCCCTGGATTCTTATTTGGGTAAATATCATTTGTGATAAATCCTTACGAAAACGTAAGACAACTTTCATTTAGCAATGTAAAAGTTAACTTATATATGGCAGACACTTCAGAGTCAAAACAGACCATAGACCCCTAACGTATTTATTTTCTATGATAAATCCGAGTTCAAAATTAACAAGAATGAGACTTGATCTAGAGGAATATGAATTTACAGTAGAATATCTGAAGGGAAAAGACAATTTTGTTGCGGATGCATTATCCGGCATTACAATACAAGAACTAAAAAACACAAAAGCAAATGTCCTGAAAGTCACTACCAGGCAGCAAAGTAGACAAAATAATCTCTGGCCAGGTGATAAAAATGAAAATACGATTAGGCACGTACCTAATGATGCTTCTAAGCCCAAAATACATGAAGTACTCTGCAATGACGAAGTACGAAAAGTAGTGACCTTGCGCATAACACACGATTTATGTTTCCTCAAACATGGAAAGAAAGTTATAGCAAGAATTGAGATTGAAGATCTGTACACCAATGGAAACCTAGATTTAGGTCAGTTTTTTCAAAGGCTTGAAAAACAAGCCGGAATACTTGACATCAAACAACTCAAATTGGCACCGAGTGAAAAGATCTTTGAAACTTTTTCAATAGAATCTTTTAAAGAAATGGGCAATAAAATATTGAAAACATTAAAAGTAGCGCTACTCCAACCGGTGACTATTATAGAAGGAGATCAAGATAAAGAAGCAATATTGTCTACATACCATGATGATCCTATATAGGGTGGCCATACAGGCATTACAAAAACTTTGGCCAAAGTAAAAACACATTATTATTGGAAAAACATGACACGTCATGTAAAAGACTACATTAATAAATGTGAAAAATGCCTAAAGTCAAAAACGACAAAGCACATAAAAACACCCTTAGTTATTACAGAAACACCCATACATGCTTTTAATAGGGTAATATTAGACACCATTGGTCTATTACCAAAATCCGAAAAAGGTAACGAATATGCAGTCACTCTAATATGTGACTTGACGAAATACTTAGTAGCAATACCAGTTCCCAATAAAAGCGCTACAACAATCGGGAAAGCTATTTTTGAATCCTTCATTCTGAAGTACGGTCCAATGAAGACGTTCATTACGGACATGGGAACAGAATACAAAAATTCAATAATAAATGACTTGTGCAATTATTTAAAAATAGACAACATTACGCCTACTGCACACCACCACCAGACCTTAAGTACCGTTGAAAGAAGTCATGGGACATTCAATGAGTACATTTGATCATATATAACAGTAGATAAAACTGATTGGGACATATGGTTGCAATATTTTGAGTACTGTTTTAACACAACCCCGTCAGTAACACACAAATACTGTCCATATGAACTTGTATTTGGTAAACAAAATAATTTACCAACGCATTTTAATAGCATAAATAGAATAGAACCATTAAATAACGTAGATGATTATGCTTAAGAAGTTAAGTTTAGATTAGAACTAGCATACAGTAGAGCTAGAATTATGTTAGAGAAACGTAAGGAAAACCAGAAACATTTTTATGACAATAAGTCAGCAGATTTTAAAATAGAAATAGGAGGATAAGGTTTTCTTAAAAAACGAAGCTGGTCATAAGCTTGACTCAGCCTATATAGGACCCTTCGAAGTGGTAGAAATATCTAAAAACAACAACATAAAAAATAGGAACAATAAAAATAAGATACAAACAGTACAAAAGAATAGGTTAAAAATTTGCAAAAATAATTAAAAAAAAAAAAGAAAAAACCAAAAGAAATATATAAAAATTTTTATGGATTCAACTACTAAAACTACTTCATTCTATTACGAATATTAAAAAAAAAAAAAAAACGAAATTTTTTTGAGAAAGTAAATTTGTCTGGCCAGACACAAATAAAACAATTTTTTCTAACAAACATACATACATTACTATTAATCAATCATTAATTATCATTAGTAGTAATTAATAAATAACTCCATAATATTACGTTATTTTCTAAAAAGGGGAGGTGTAGTATATCCATACCAAAAATCGATCGGACCACATACGACCATCAGCGAATTTCGTCACAGCGGGAAGATGCGTGGCAGGCAGAGATCGAAAGAATCAATCAACGAGCATACGCACAAGAGAGAGGGCTGCTGTGCTCCAATCACAAGAGGGCATGGACCGATTAAGAGAAAGTATGCATGAATATATGGGAATCCAGCAATACGTGCGCAGCACACCTACACTATGCGTGTGCAGATTGAGCGCGGGTACCGGTGGATGGAGCGCGCTCTATGAGGCGTATATCGGGAGAGGCCGACAATAAGCAGAGAGACGAAATAGCCAAAGTGAGGGCTATGCATGTCAAACGGGGGGTGTGGGGGCTGTGTGCATACCAAGTCAAGCCAATATCGTCGATCAATTTCGATGGGCAAAGGGGGATATGTGCAAGCCGAAAAAAGGGGGAATTTGGTCTTGGGGAAGCCCTGCCTACGAGGCGAATAACGTATTGATAACGTAGACGAATGATTTTAGTTAATGTTGACTTAAATTAACTAAAACTAAATAAACTAAAATCAATATGTTATGCATATGAAGTAAAATGTCCATGCATTTTGAGAAAAGCAATAAGTCCCAAGAACTGAGAGAACGAGTGATTCTGGCGGCCCAGGATGCTTATGTCGTCGAGTCAAGATCAAGGTATCAAGTCCACGAGTCCTGGTCACCAAGAAGCGAAGCAACAAATCTCTTTTGGCCTTACGAGTAACGTTATAGACTCACTAAGCGACAACAAAATCTGAATATAAAAACAATAATTACGCAGCCCATATAAACATCAACCCAAATCAGTGTAAAATAATATATAAACATTTAACCAAAAACCCAAAGCATACAAATAAACTCCAGCATACATTTATATATATAAATTATTTTGTCGTGATTTATATAAACATTTAACCAAAAACCCAAAGCATACATATGTATGAATTATTGTGTCGTGATTTCACTGCGGCACAAAATAAATTTTTTGTGCCGAACCTCGCCCTAAAGATTGAAATTATCCTGAAGGACGAAAAAGGATTGTTACAATGTCAATCTGGTGCGTTGAGGTCTACTGAGAGTCTACTCAATTGCGACGAAATGATAAGCCCTGATTGAAGTTTTTTGATCTTATGAGGCATACGTCAGATTGTGGTTTGTAGACATTTTTCCTACCGCATCCATAGCAGTAGCTCTTCTAAGCACATGACCCATCTGTGTTCTGGAATCTTCCAGAAGCTTCCTTGAGAGCGGCCGCGGCAGACGATTACATGCCGGCTCGCTGAGAGAGGAAAAGAGAGGGAGATAGTGAACCACGTGCAAACAGGCAAACATAACCTCATTGTTACGCAACATATTCAATGAGCAATATTTATGAGTACCAGTTCAACTTAGCGCTGAGGGTCAAAAAAACGGCGCAGAGGCGACTGAGAATGGAGCGGTCTCAAGTTTTGAAATTTTTAACGTTTAATATATATTTGCTGAATCTACTCTTAAATTAGAGCCTAACAACAAGTTTAAGTTTAGTCTAGTACTTAAGATAAATCCTGGGGACATTGCAGGCGGCCCTAATCACTTGTTATTGGGTTGGTCTGTCATTTCTTTTAAGACGAGTTCTATTATTAGTTCGCGTAAGGGAATTGGCAAGAACATTTGGGTGTACATCCAGTTTCGCAGAATACTTTAGTTGTTGACTACCTATTGAAGATTTTACGCTGGGTATATTTAGATCATTTTGAATGTTGTCGTTCCGTATATACCACGGGGCCCCCATGATTGATCTTAAAATCTTCGACTGCGCTCTTTGTATAATATCGACATTGCTGGTACTTGCATTTCCCCATAGTACGGCTTCGTAAGTCCAGATGGGTTTCAGTACGGAGTTGCATAGGCGGACTTTATACTCCAGACGTAGAGGGGACCGAGCATTGATGATTCAATGTAGGCTACTCGCTTTCAGTTTAAGCTGTGACTTTTTTGCTTCGATGTGCTTGCGCCAAGTTAGTCTTCTGTCTAGGTTTCCACCTATCTTAAGTACTAGCCAAGGTAAGTGACATCCACGGCATGAGGAACTGGTACGTTGTTTAGCATTAGAGCTAGACAGTTTCTTCTGTTAAGCGTAAATGTAACATGTTTGCAATTCTGCTCGTTGACCCCGATACGCCAGGTTGCTAGCCATTCCTCTACCACCTTGAGGTGTTCCTCTAATTTTGAAGAGGCTTGTATTGGGCATTTGGATCTGCTGAGGATTGCCGTGTCATCGGCAAAAGTGGACGTTGTAAGTCCTAAACTCGTTGGTAAGTCTGCAGTGTACAGCAGGTAGAGCAATGGGTCGAGTACACTTCCTTGCGGTACACCAGCTTTGATTTCCAAGTAAGCCGAGACGGAGCCATTACATCTTACAGCGAATTTCCTATTATAATGGTAAGATTCCATGAGTTTGTGGGTGTACTGTGGGAGTTTTTGCCAGATTTTGAACATCAGACCCTCCAGCCAAACTCTATCGAAAGCCTGGGCAACGTCGAGAAAGACAGCCGCACAGTATTCTTTTAGTTCGAATGTCGGATCTGCAGGACCTTTTCAAAAAGCTTCGAGCCCATCCACCGGTTGGACTCCTTATCAGTGAAATTGTCTCTGTAGGAGCGCTTAAAGTTGGGTGGCCTTTCCACAGAGGATGTTTAGTGCTGGTTAGACTGAGCTTTCTGTCCGTCTGTGCGTATGCGTTTTACTCAGCCGTCTTAAGAGCTATCGGACTGAAATTTTTTTTCGGGGTTTTTTATTACCCGGGAAAAATAAAGTATGAAAACCATAAGGATCGGACCACTATATCATATATCTCTGGAAGAACTAGAAGAAACATTTTCATAAAAATCGGAGTGTGCTATGAAATTTACATATGTGATTGTAAAATAATTGTAAAATAGAGAGTAAAATTGTTTTGTTTGTATATTGATGAATTGAGTTGCAGAAAACAAAATTTGAACATGTAAAATTATTATTACCAAGGACTGCAACTTCGGCATAGCCGATGTTAGCTTCTTTGATATTTTTTTTTATTTATTTATTTACGTCAACTAACACAGCAGTCGACGAAAAAGCTTAAGCTAAAGACAGATAGTAATTAATTGAAAAAGATAGCTTAGCTATATACACAACTAAACATCCCCGACCCGGTGGAGGTGTTTTATTTGCATAAGGTGCCAGCTATGCCCCGAGTTACAGCCAATGTGGTCAGGGATGAGTTGCAGCCAATCCAAGTCCAGAATATTATTATTGGTTTCGCTGTAGATGATTAAAAAGTATAGTATATATAGTATAGAAGTGACAGAAAGATGAGGAGAACTTAGGTGAGAAAGGTTGTTAAAAGATTGGCAAAGAACACGAAAAGGTTCATGAAGAGAGTAGTTAGTCAGACATCTACTAAGGTGAATAGGAAAAAAGTTTTTGGTCCGACGTGAGGGAACACAAAAATATAGCTTATCTAGTAAATTAGTAGAAGTGACTTCGCCGTTGACTAGTTTACGGAGAAGGAGAATGCCAAAAACGAGCCTACGGTTGTAAAGTGAAGGAAGATTAATAAGAAGAAGTCTGCAAGAATAAGAAGGTAGGCGAAGACTCGGGTCCCAATTAAGACCGCGTAACGCAAACTTAAGGAATTGCTTCTGTACCGATTCAATACTACGCTGGTGAACATAATATTGCGGATTCCACACTGGCGAGCAATATTCTAGAGTAGGGCGAACTAACGAAGTGTATAAAACCTTTGTTACATAGGGATCATCAAATTCTTTGGGCCAACGTTTAATGAAGCCAAGAAGGCTGCATGCTCTATTGACAATAGAAGAAATATGAACATTAAATGAAAGTTTTGGGTCAAACATCACGCCTAAGTCTTTAAACGATGGTACACAATCTAACAGAACAGACTTAACAGAGTAATGAGCTAGGAACGGAGACAAACGACTGAAAGTCATAAAAGAACACTTACAGGCATTAAGGTGTAATTTATTAACGTGGCACCAATCACAGAACGCATCGAGATCTGATTGCAAGTACTGTTGGAAAGAAGGATCATTATAGGAATAACAAATCTTGACGTCATCCGCAAACATGAGCACGCGTGAATGAGCCAAGGCCAAAGGCAAATCATTTATAAACAGTGTAAATAACAGGGGGCCCAGATGACTGCCTTGGGGTACACCTGACGGAACTCGAACAGTTTTAGATATCGACGAACGAAAAGACACCTTTTGGGTTCTGCCAATAAGATTCGACTTTAAGCAAGCCAACAGTTTTGGGGAAAAACCCATTATGTTAAGTTTCGCGAGAAGCATAGAATGATCAACCGTATCGAAAGCCTTACTAAAGTCTGTATAAATAACATCACTTTGACACTTTTTACGGAAGCCATGGTGTACAAGGGTAGTCAATTCTAAAAGGTTAGTAAGCGACCAACGACATTTCATGAATCCATGCTGACAAGGAGAAATAGTGGATCTGGATAGGTGTTGAAGGGAAGACGTAATCATTTTCTCAAACAGCTTTGGTATTGCCGAAAGTTTGGCAATGCCACGGTAGTTAGAAACATCCGATTTGCTACCCTTTTTAAAAAGCGGAATAATAAAAGACTCCTTCCAAATATCGGGAAAGGTACAAGTCTCACTCGATATAAAGAATAACCGAGATAAAGGCTTAGATCGAACACATTTTAAGGATGCAACTAGGTATATTATCAGGACCGGGAACGAAGGAAGACGTCATAGATGACAAGCTAGAGATAATACAGTCTTCAGTAATACTAGAAAAAAACATACAATTTAAATTTGGGATTAAAAAGGGATAGGGTGTGGGTTCCGAAACAGTAGTAGAATAAGTCGACTGAAAGAATTTAGCAAACAGATCTGCAATATCTGAATCATTATTAGCAGTCAGGTCATTAAATCTGAAGGTGGAGGATAGTACATTAGAGCGTCTTTTGGAATTAACAAAGTTATAAAATCTTTTGGGGTTCTTATAAAATTCAACCTTACAGCGAACGATATAATTATTGTAGCATTGAGTGTTTAAAAGACAAAATTGAGATTTGGCTATACAGTAATTTGCATAGTCAAGTCGCGAACCATTTTTTTTAAATCTTTTAAAATATCTCGATTTAATGTTACGGAGATTAGAGAGCCTACGTGTGAACCAGACTGGCGCGCTGGAGACGGTAGAGACATTTACATAAGGAACGCATTTATCAATTAGAGAATTAAGAGCAGAACTTCACTGCACGATCTATATCGCAGCACTCAAATAGAAATGACCAATCAAAAGAGAAAATAAGGCTATTAAGAAGATTGAAATTTGTTTTACGAAAATATCTACGACGAGAATTTGCGTTGTTTTTAAATGAATTAGTAACGGAATTGTAAGAAATAGTAACTTCAATGGTAGGGTGATAGGGATCTTCAGGTTTCACTAGGGGCTGTGTTCGGGATACAGCACTAACAGTGGGATCAGAGACAAAAACAAGATCAAGGATTCTTTTAGAAGAGTTAAGGAAAGAATTCAACTGATATAGCGGACATTCAAGTAGGCTATCAAGAAAAACATGTTGAGATGAAGGAATTAAGAAAGATAGATTATCATCAACAAGCCAAAAAATATTAGGCAAGTTGAAATCACCTAAAACTATAAGGAAATCGCGATCTTTAAGACGATTAAAAATAGTTTGCAAAGCAACAGCATGATGCATATAGGTCATTATAACAGAAGCTGGAGGAATATATGAACAAGAAATATATAAGCTAAAGTTGGAACATGTAATTTCGACGCAAATAAACTCAACACCTAAGGGCAGATCAATCGGCACAACACTTGAACACAGATTCGAGTTGACAGCAATAAGTAATCCACCGCCACGACGACCAACACGATCAAGCCTATAATAAATAAAGTTATTAGAAGTTATTAGAGTACACTTTGATACTAAATGCAAAGACTAGACGTTATTAGTTTTTTGAAGCGGAAGATAAATTAGGAAGGTGGACAGGCAACGGACGGGAGCCCTTATTACTCGTGTACAACTAGGCCCTCTGGCCAGAAATTAGTGTCAACCATAGCTGAGAAATACTCATTAGGTACTGTAATTTTAAAAGAGGAGATTTCGCGAGGCCTAGAAAACTTAAACTTTTGAATTAAAACTTTAGCAGGGCATATATTACTAATGTAAGCTGCCACAGACGACTCAGAAGTATCAGGAGCAAGCCTAGAGATAAATAATTGTTTGCGATGAGGCACTACAGTTAGTGGAGGCGGAGGAGCATTGGGATCCGCAAGTGATTGAGAGCTATCGAGATCCTGTGATTGATCAGAGTTCCCGTGAGGGATAGAATGAGGTACACCAGCGCTTGTAATGGGTACTTCAATCTGAAAAGAAGAGCATAAAGAGGGACAAGAAGATGGTGTAGGCGAAAGTAAAATGGGAGACGATGTAATAGAGAGTGCTGGCGACTGCTTGCGAGGCAACTCAAGGGTACATTTCTTGGGTGACTTCTCAGAAGGCGGAACAAACTTGAATTGCGACAATAAAAGTACGCTAGAGTCACACTCGTTAGACAGCTGTTTGGCCAGTTTGTTTAAAGAACGAAACTTTAAACGAATATCCCTATACATACGGCTAAAATCAAGCTACTGGCTGGCACAAGATGGGCAAGTCTAGCGCATTAAGCCAAGCTCAGGCTTAGACACAGACAAACCAGAAAATTTGTCGTAGTCGCGGCCATTGAGGCCAGCACAATTTAAGTGAATAAGATTATCGCAAAGCCAACAAGATAGTGCTCTATACTGATCATCAAAACGATCAGAATGCTTGCAAGTAGGTAGACAACAAGCCATTATAAAGCAAAAGAAAAACAAGGGAAAAAAAAAAAAATAAATTTATTATATAAGAATAAATAGAAAAATTTAAATACACAGCACAAAGATAATTATCGATAAGAAATCAATAATTACAAATAAAACAAAGAGAGCGGCTAGAGTGCACAGCACAAGAGAGAGTGCAAGAACAGTTATAAGCCGAGCTTTGAGAGGCGGCCTTACAAAAGTGATTACGCGGGAGAGAAGCTGAGCACAAGCACAAAGCAGATAGAACAACAAAGCCACTAGCACTGATGGTATGATTGGGGCGATGAGGGGAGCAACTGCAGAAGCAATGACGAGAGAAAAAATATATGGAGAAAAAAAAGATAAATGCACCAAACACTAATCACGAAACAGAAAAACTGTTTAAACTATTTAGTTTGGCGAATTATGGAATTATTTTAATATTCATTTATTTATTTATTAAGCAACAAAATAGAACTGAGATGAAAGACGTTATAGGGCTAACAACAAAAGATAGGGTAAAGAATAAAAAAATATGAGAAAAAAAGAGGGTAACAGAAAAAGGAAGAAAATGGCGGAGACACTGCTTTGGCAATTTGGGCGGCCCGGATCCTGCGGTACTTCCTCGAAGGAATTGCTTTCCAGGATAGCTGCTACCTCATATGTCACTACAGTTCCAGCCCTGCCACGCTCGGCTAAGCGCAGTTTGCGGATTGTTGACGCGTCGTAACTGTTCACTGCCTCCCACATGCTCTTTCTCGCCATCATCAGATCCACCAGGTTTTCGGCGCATATTTCCACGTTTGCCCCAGTTCAAGCGCCCTCCTGCCGTCGTCAAAGCGTCTGCACACGAACAGGGTGTGTTGCGCGTCTTCCACTATTTCGCCGGGGCAGACCGGACAGCATTGAGAGCTATCGTGCCCAAAACGATGAAGGTACTTTCGGAAGCACCATGGCCGCTAAGGAACTGGGTCAGGTAGAAATTTACCGTACCATGTGCCGTCTCTGTCCACTTCTTTATGTTCGGGATTAATCTGTGGGTCCACCTGCCTTTATCCAACGCCGCTTCTGATACCGTGCGAAACCCCTAACAGATTCGCAGCGCGCTTAGCATGTGCGACGATCTGATCCCTCTGCTATAGCTATCTACGCTCATGGCGCGTGCCTAGATTGGGGCCGCGTATAAAATGATCGACCTGCAGACTGTCTGTTTGGCGACCGTGACAGGATCAGAAACTTGCTGTTAAATAAGTTTTGGTTCAATTGCAACTAAGTTGGACTCGTTGTTTCATAACTTCTTAAGCTACCACAAGTTTCCGAAAAGGGATTGCAAGAGGCAATCAATCATCAAACACCCGTTGAGACATCTAGGAAGAAAAGTCGACATCATTAATGCATATGATACCACGTTAAACTCTCCACATACTGCAGTAAAGTCATTGGAACAAAACCGCAAGTATTCAATCAAACAATTACTGTACTCGCACATGTCCAATAAGAGAAAACCGAACAGTTATATTTTCGTCGTTTGTCATTCCACTCTTTACATATCGAACACAAACAAGCGTGAGTGGCTGCGCCAACTGTACATAAAAAAACAGTTAAGTTTGCGAACATACACATATGTATAACTATTCAACATTCGCGTTGGTTCTGCTACTTGGAGGTGTTGCTGGCGTTTATTAAAGCATTATGGGCAAAGACGGTTCAAATACTCCCGTAAGCTCAAAGGGAACAGACAAACTAACAAATCTTAGATCCCAGCGGACTCAGTTTGAAAATCATATTCGAACTTTACATGAAAAGATCATTGCTACTAGCGACCAAGAAAATGCCGATACACTAGACTGCAGACTTGAAATACTTGAATCTCATTATAGGCAAATTACTCACATTCAAACACAAATTGAAAATTTGTACGTAATTGATAAAGAGCGCAGTAATTTAGATGAAAAGTTCATAAAGGTCAAGGTACATTTATTGTCTCTTTTACAAAGGAAACGTTCAATGGGACCAGTAAACACATCGGATATGAGTTTTATGAGTTCTTCAATGTCTCCTACAGTGGTTCACAGTCAACGATTGTCTAAACTAAAATTACCCAGTTTCGATGGCAAATATTCAGCGTTTAAGAGATTCAAATCGTCTTTCCTAAATCTTATTCACAACGATCACCATTTGCCAACAATTGATAAGTTAAATTTTCTTCTCGAATGTTTATCGGGACCTGCACTGGAGGTCGTGCAGTCGTTCCAAGTCACCGAACAAAACTACAGTCAAGCTTGGTCAAGATTAGAAGCTCGCTACGACAACGACGTTCTAATCTTCCATGATTGTATATCGAGTCTGTTCAATTTACCATTAGTCAAGCAACCAGAAGCAAGACTTTTGCAGAAGCTCATCGATAATGCGTCCGCTATACGCGGATCACTTCTTACACTAGGATCAACTGAGGAAATAATGAATAACATCATGATTCACATACTTCTTACGAAGGTTGATGCTGAGACCAAAGGCGTCTACGACGAAAAGCAAAGCTTCGACAAGCTTTTAACGTGGGAGGAATTCTGCACAATTCTTCATCGCCGCTGCCAGTTCCTAGAAAGTCATCAGACAGGTCAACTCGGTCAGCGCAATAGTTCACTAGGAGGAAAACGACCATCAACGTCAAAGGCATTCCTCAATATTAACTCTCAATGCTTACACTGCCATTCGACGGCACACTATGTTAGTAAATGTAAATCATTTGGAGAGTTATCGCTACAACAAAGGTTCGAAACAGTCAAACGGACCAATGCATGTCTTAACTGTCTGCGAACGGGACATCGCGTCAAGGATTGTCCCTCACTCTCCCGGTGCAAGATGTGCCGATCGGCTCATCATACGTTATTGCATCAATTCGCCCCCACCCCGATAAAAAACCTATCATCATCGATTCAATCTGTTAATCCAATAACTAATTCACAAAGCACTTCGTTATTAACGAACACTGATAAAAAGGGGATGCTTCCTACAGCATTGGTTCACATATATGTGATATATGTGATATGACTTATCACATTGGATAAGTCTGGCCAATTACATACTGTATTATTAGATTCATGTTCTAAACTTAATTTTATTACAGAAGAGACTGCCAAGCGGCTAAATCTGGATAGAACTCGTGTATCTCAAGAATTCAGCGGCATTACCGGAAGCAGTCAAGGCATTAAACACAATGCGTTTGCCACAATACGTTCTAGGCATTCATCATTTACGTGGTCCGCCAACTTTGCCGTCATTAAGAAAACTTGTGCTCAGCAACCACACGAGCATATCGATACATCAAATTGGACCATACCTACGGATATCAATCTAGCCGATCCGTATTTCAACGAGCCCCACAAGATACACATTTTAATAAACGCGAATGGGCTGTTTGCAGCAATCGTCGATGGTCAGCAAGGCTTGAGCGAAAACATGCCATATTTAATCAACACGGAATATAGATGGATAGTTGGTGGAAATTTGGAAACCACACACGATAGGCCTCGACAACAATGTTTATTGGTACACGTCAACCCATCACTTGATCTTCTAGTTAAAAGATTTTGGGAAATTGAAGACTGTGAGTTTGTTGGTAACCGACAAACCAAAGAAGAACAGGAATGCGAAAGCAATTTTTGTAAAAATGCAATTGTAAAATCGGATGGAAGACGTTTAATGCTTCGGCTAAAACATCATCGGGAAAATCAGTTAATGATCTGTTAATGATTGGCCCCACAATTCAACAAGACCTATTTATAACATTTCTATCATTTCGTCTGAACAGGTATGCACTTACAGGCGACATAGCCAAGATGTATCGGCAATTTGTCATAGATCCAAGAGACCAAAGATTTCAGCGCATTGTATGGCGACCAACAAAAACAGAAGAACTAAAAACTTACGAGCTCAACACCGTGACATATGGCATGTCAGCTGCACACTTCTTAGCTCGTTTCATCGTTTTACCAAGCTATACATTGAATTCTTGCACAACAAAAATCTTCATGCTGGCCCAAAGTTTATTTTATCTCTTTTACGAGAACGAATTTGGGTAATCAACGCACGAGCGTTGATTAGAAAAGTTGTGCGAAGCTGCATCCGCTGCTTTCACTTTAAACCTCGCCTCATGACTCAACTGATGGGCAGTCTTCCTGCTGATCGACTACGAGCTGAAAAACCATTCCTAGTAACAGGAGTAGATTTTTCCGGCCCATTTTTCACGTCTTACAGGATTCGCGGAAAGCCGCCATACAAAACATATGCGGCCATTTTTGTATGTTTCGCTTCAAAGGCGATTCATATTGAATTAGTCTCCGAATTGTCAACAAATGCATTTCTGCTTTGTATACGTAGATTTGTAGCGCATATAGTTCAATTAAAGGATTTAACTTTTGCTTTTTTCCCCCTAGAGCTCCACACTTTGGCGGCCTCTGGGAAGCGTCAGTAAAATCAGCGAAGACACTGGCTCTGAAGAATATTTCAAACGCATCTCTTACTTTCGAGGAACTACTCACTGTGTTCTCGGATGTGGAAGCTATCCTTAACTCAAGGCCAATAGCACCCACTTTAGACGACCCCAACGATTTCAATGCTCTCACTCCTGGGCATTTGCTGATTGGAACCGAATTAACGTCAGTACCAGAATCATTACTTTACCATTCCACGGACCCTCCCGAAACGGAACTTCGGTATCTGGATAGATGGCAGCGAGTGACCTATTTGAAACAACAATTCTGGACACTGTGGGCACGGGATTATGTTCATAACTTACAACAACGCAGCAAATGGATTTACGGAAAAGCAAATGTGGCCTTGGGACAACTAGTTATAGTACATGAAGACAACGTGCCAGCTCAACATTGGCCTTTAGCAAGAGTAGTGTTTGTAAATGCCGGACCTGATGACAAAATTCGAGTAGTCGAACTTAGGACTGCAAAGGGAATCTTTAAAAGGCCAATTCACAAGATCGCTCCGCTTCCAGAATCATTTATTTGAAAGTTGGTTCTTTCAACAGGAGGAGCATGTTGGAGGAGAACTCCTGAATTTAAATCCATTAATTTAATTATATTGAATTATTAACCATTGGGTTAAATAGCTAAACTATCGATATATCGCAAGCTCAAAGAGAGTTCAATCTAGCATCACTGTTGGCTCTCTTCTTGCGTTTCCCTTTACATTTTACTTTGTATTACTCTATCTGGTAGCATATAAGAATTGAAGAATTTACTGTACCAAGAGAACTCGAATGCGACGGACGCATAAATAAATGGAAAACCACTAACGTCGTCTAATTTGATTGTGGCAAGGGAAGTTTTGATTCATCGAATCTAACTAGTAGCAGATTATTAATATGGCCGAGAAATTGGCCAACAAAAGTTTATATATATATATATAAGCACGAAAATGAGGAACGGTAACGATGGATAACTACTTTCAAAGAGTTACCAGACGGAACCCGAGCTTAAGAGAAAACATAATTGAGGTGTTTAGAAGTGAACACAGCCACTCCCCTCAAAGCTCGCTAACTCTAGTGCAAATAAGAACTATATACTCAGAAAAACTGAAGAAAGATTCCCAGTAAAAGGAGACACAAGAATACAAATGTGCTTCTTATTTAGTGTACCAAATATATGCTGCTACACAAATGCAGCAGGTACTTTCCATTTCTACTTGATGAAATAAAAAAAAAAGAGGAATTTAAAAAAAAAAAAACATCAAATAAATACAAAATAATCAAGAGAAAAAGAACACATATACACAATATAAATTAACAATTTGGGATGCACCCCTCCTCGAAGAGGTATTAGAGGTGTGTCCAAACGAGGGACCACGCCCACTCACGATAGCTGAGTACCGGGCTCGCCACGAGAAACAGAAGGAAGCCCCCAAAATGAAGTCAAGAGGAGGAAAGTACGCCAGACTAAGGCGCGAGAGGAAGCTCCTCCAGGACCTTGTAAAGGTGCGCTGTTTTAAACATTAAATTATATAAATCTGCTAGCTAAACGAATATATTTGGCATATACTATTTCTAAGGCGAATTGACCTTGAGCTTTTTTTTTAGAACCGATAGAAAAGCTCATGCAAGAGAAGGGCCCAAAACTTGAGCTTGATTAGTGTGCGGAGAGTCTAGAATGGTCTGAGCTAGAGTGCAGTTGTGCGAATAAGAGGAGGGAGTGACGTAACACTCCGGTACCCTCATGGACATACATAAGTCCACGCCACTTTTTTTTCGAGTTCCAATTTTAAGTAAGGAACGAAAATAAAACGCCACTGCCAGCGCTGTTTTGCCTCCGTTAAAGGCAAGCGCGTAGCCATTGTGTTAGCCACCATAAGGCCAGTAGACCCCATCCATGGTTTCATGTCGGACTTTTGGGACTACGACCAAATAAATGTCGGCCCGGTCCATGAACTGACCATAGGATAAATTGTTGGAGAGCGATTTGGCCCTAAGTGCGCACACATATTGTGGTGTGGAGTGTACCCAGCCAGCCTAATTGAAGAATTCTGCTGAGAAGACGTTGCCGCAGATTCAAAACCCAGCATTGACGACCCCAAGAAAACAGCCGTTTTTCTTTTTCTTTAAGTATCTTACAAACATGTGTTCAAATTTATAAGTATAATATTTATAATGAAATTTCTATATAGCAGGTTCTGAAAATCATAACGTTGGTAACGAGAAGCAAGTTATATTTTTGTGCCCTTCTTAATAATTTTAACAGCCTCTAGTGCTCCACCCATCATCAGGCCTGCTGACTGGATTGGACTCTACAAACTGTAAGTACGGCATAGCCGCATAAAATCTATTGGCGAAATATAACCGCTTGCCGCGACCACAGAGTTAGATTTTTTATTTTTCAAAGTGAAATAAATGCTTAACGTAAAATTTAGTTTAGATCAAATTTATACTTATAAAACAACCCACATTTTTGTACGATTCCTCTCACCGAATTAGTTAGGAATTATCTATATTTGAAATTATTGTTAATGCTCCTATTATATAAGTGGGATACGAAATCCGATGTTATCTTTTTATCTTAAGGGCATATGCCAATTTTTTCTTTGAATTTGAATATATGTATGAAATGATGAATTGCTGAGTTAGTTTATTTGGGCACCTGACGTAAGAGATTTAACAGCCACAATATGGGTAATACTGAGTTTCCTTAGGTATTACAAGGTTGGGTGGGTAAAGAGAAGGCAATGACATCTAGGTCCTTCGAATAACACCCATCACCTCTGCATAAAAATCCCTATTTAGGTGTAGTCCTTTATTCCTTATCTCTGTCTTCATTTTACTTATGTTGCGCATGTTTTGGGAGAGCACAAGAACTACCCCATTTTCCCTGAGCTCAGCCGAGCCACTTGTTAGTAAGACAGAGAGTGCACTCCGACACCCGCGTGTTCGTTACATAAGAAATGGCGCCCACCGTGAGGCACGAAGAAGCAAGGATTTTTTTTTGCCCTACGTGTCCTTAATCCACTCCTTTACTTCCCACAACACCTTCTACCGTGCAATATGATGGTCAAATATATCACTTTGGAGATGCCAGCGTATGAGTATCAGATTATAGCTGGACCAAGTGAAATTGTTTACCCTTTCAATAATGTTTTCTTAATTTTGAACCAATCATTTTAAATAAATAGAACAGACAAAGTATGGAAAATTATGTAGCTTAGGAATATGTGTATGGATACAGTTCGGATACCTACCACGCCATAAAGTTTCATAGATCTCAAATAAAATTGTTGTATTGAGGTGAAATTGAGAACTGTTCTTGCTGGAATCGTTACTGGCAGGTCCCTCTTTCAACGAATTACATTCAAATACATCTTATGCAAATAAAGTGCAGAGTGGTGGGGGTATTAATGCTGTTAAACTTTTATTGAAGGAGAAGTCAAAAATTTGTAAGGAAATTATTTTGATTTTTTAAAATTTGAATCCATAATTCGTGTTTACGAAATAGAATCGTCAAATTATCTTTAGTTGTCTTGTATCTTTCGTGATTACGAAAATTGATACTTACCTTTAGTTTTCCAAAGTTTTTTTGTTTTAGTTTTAGTTTGTAAAGTATGGCCGTAAGACGAAATATAGACAACTTGGCTTCTGCTATGCCAAGTGAAAAAGCACTCGTATGCGTAATTTGCAATGATACCAGTGGACAGACAGAGATTGTAGAGACCCCATCGGCACACGTTTCATAAACATTGTCTCAAGATTTGTCTCGAGACCAATGAATCATGTCCAAATTGTAGGCAACCTTGTTTGAAAAGTCTATTAGTTAGCGATGATAGATTGACTACTAATGTTCAACCTCCACGAGCTTCTCTTGGAGCCGACAACTCTGCAGCCTCAGGAGCAATACCAATGAAGTAAGTAAGTCGTCTCGCCGACTTAGGTATACCATACACCAGTAAAGCAAATATTTCAACTTTGTTAAACAAATGCATTTTCACATGCTTCTTACAAGCATATCTTAGTATCTCGCTCACTCAATCATACGAGCACCCTAGCGCCCCCACCAGCCAACGGCCAACTCCGGCCTTATGGAAAAACGTTTATATGCATAACTCGACTGTTTTTTGTCCGATTTTGATCAAATTTGGTATTTTGCTAGAGATTAGTATTAAATTTAAGTGTGCCAAATTTGATTGCATAAGGTAAAAAAATACGGGAGATAATCAAGTTTTTCAAATTACGGGGGCGGAAAAGGGCGTGGCTAAATTTTATACGTACAAAATATGTGCATTTACCAAGCAAATACATACCAAATATGGTGTCTCTAGCTGGAATAGTTTTTGAGATAAACGCTTTTTTTAAATTGCGGGGGCGGAAAGGGGCGTGGCAAAAATTTTAAATAAACTTGATCACTCTACATACTACACGAGTCTACATACCAAATTTGGTGGCTCTAGCTCTTACAGTCTCCGAGATCTAGGTGTTCATACGGACAGACGGACGGACGGACAGGCGGACAGGAGGACAGGCGGACAGACGGACGGACAGACGGACATGGCTAGATCGACTCGGTTGTTGATCCTGATCAAGAATATATATACTTTGTGGGGTCGGAGATGCTTCCTTCTGCCTGTTACATACATTTTGGCGACTTTAATATACCATTTCACCCTATGGGTGTATGGTATAAAAACAGTTAAGTTTGCGAACATGCCGGTGTAGAAATGCCGTCAGGTCTATCACCGAGCCATAGCCCGCGCAGTTGAAGGTATTTCTACCGCCACTGATTAGCAGGGTTATGTCCAGTTGGGCGAACGCTTCCAGAACCGCTCTTCCCCTGGAGTTGGTATAAGTGCTGCCCCAATCCACTGCCCAGGCGTTGAAGTAAGGCAGGGTCTGTGCAACCGGGCGTCAGCTGCTAGCTCGTCGACGGTCCCGCAGAATTCATCAAAAGAAAGACTCGGGGGAAAGTAGCAACTGTATACAAATATCTTGCCTATGCAGCGACGTATGTAATGCCTCGCAGCCTCCATTTTCGTGGGGAGGGGGGACGTGAGTGCTGCAAACGATGATGGCGGCCTTGCTTGATCCGCTGCACACGCTGTTTCCGCTGGGTTTTATCCTATATGGTTCGCTAACAAGGGCCACATCGCTGTTCTGTTCCACTAGAGTCTGCAGCAGAAGGTCCTGGGCTGCCTCGCAGTGGTTTAGATTGCTGTAGGAATCTAATCATGCTGCTTCCGAGGAAGCAGCACATTTGGTCCGCTCTTGGAAGCCGATGGGCAACGCTGGCTGCCGGCTACATGCGCTCTATTGGTTATGCCTTGGGCCTCGCATAAGCAGTAATTATACCCATTTCTGCAATCCTTCGCTTTATGGTCCTTACCTCCACACCTTAAGCACCAATTTGTCCTGTCGACTGGGTCTGAGCATTCAGCGGCAACGGGACCAGAACCAAGACATCTGTAGAACCTGACAGTCGCCGAGTTCAGGCGAGTGCGGCACACAGAATACCCAATCTTGAGGTTGCCAGCCTTCAAGACGGCATCGGCCACATCTGCAGGGACACGAAGCGTAGCCTTTTGGTAACCGTCGAAGGCCGGACGCAGGCTTTTGATGTCCTCTTCCGTTACCTTCAGACCCAGCTGATTCGAAAGAGCCTGTATGATCTCCGCTCTAGTAGTTTTCCCGTCCAGATCCAGGACATCCACTCTCACCATATTCGTCAGGGCTCGGGCCTCCACCTGTCCGGCTAGAGCTAAATCAATGTCCTGCCTCAAATCGCCTACCTTTTTTGCACCAGCTGGGTTCAGTTCTAATAGCAGGTCCCCTTTTGCTGTGCGTCTAACAGTGCGAACGTTTTCGTTTCCCACTGCTATCAATTTCTCGTTCTGGCTACGTGTGACCAGTTTGAACATGTCGCTATAGGACAGATTTTCTCGTCCTTGCACCAAAATAGCAGGTGGGCGTTTCCTTGACAGAGACTGTTTAACTGTTCTCGCTGTCCTTGGCAGTACAGTCTGCCATGCCGGCTCTGACTGTGGCGCTATCGTCTCGTTTTCATGAGGCAAAAAAGTTGACGGCCGACGGTTCTCTACTGGCAAAGAAGTTTTCGGAGTGTTGGTCACTAATCTTTGGCGGGGCATTCTTGGCTGTTGTAACCTTCTCCTCTGGTGACGAAGGATTTGTGGCATTCCACTGCTGGTACCGGGTCGCTATTGTCGTTGCACAGAATGATGCTCAAAGCCTGCTGCAATTCCTTTAATCTGTCTACTTTATCTCTAAGCGCGTTCGTAATGGCTCTCTTGCCCCCCTCCTTTTCTGGCTTGATGCGTTCGGCTCTTTCTTCTAGAATTACTCCCATTTCTGCCACCTCGCTCTTGCCCCTAGGTTGTTGCAACTTAGATTTTTTTGAATGCACCGCACTGCCTGCTGGTGGACTCATAGAGCCTTCGCGCAGTCTCTTTGGCGTTTCGGTTGCACCAAACAACTCCTCCACACCTACCACTCGCCCATGGCCAAACACCGCCTCAATCTTCTGTTGACTAACTGGGCTGCCGTCCCAAACAGATTCCGACCAGGAAAACGACGCTGAAGCCGCGCCAATGATTGACGCCTCCCGCTTGATCCCGCCATCGAGCCAGCAGATCTCAAGCCCTCCATTGCTTGCAACCAGGTATTTCCCCCTGGGACTTTTTGGGAGTTATGCCGAAGGAGTTTAGCAGTGTATCCGCAGTGATCCGATTACGTGGAATCCTCTTGGTTACTGCGAAATCAATCAAGTCAGGAACTTTCTATAGATCTGTGGGCCAATAAGTAGGCCTATCCGGTGAGACGCAATCCATCTTATTGAGAGGGTTGACTATGTTGTTGTACAACTGCTTGCCTTTAGGATTTACCAGGCGAGATCCCCAGTGCGTATGTTTGGCGTTATAGTCCCCTGCTGCAATGAAGCGATCTCCGAGTGTGTTAAAGAAATCGGTAAATTCCTTTTCAGAGATTGAGAAGCGTGGTGGGCAGTACAGGGCAACCAATGTAGTGTTGCCGCAGCTGGTTTGGACGGTTATAGCAGTTTCTTGTAGGTGCTGTGTTTCAAATCTTTTGAGGAACGAGTGTTTTATACGGTTTTTGATTAGGATACCAGTCCCGCCATGAGCTTTTCCGTCTGGATGGTTTGTTGCGTAGAAGGTATATTTTGGTATTTGAAAATTATTTTTTGATGTTAAATGTGTTTCCGAACTCAGCAAAACGTCGATTTCACTTGAGTCTAGGAATAGTTGCAGTTCATTTTTGTGCTTAGAGATGCCGTTAGCATTCCAAAGACATAGACGTAGGGAAGCCATTATTTATTCTCGATAAGGTTCTGGATAAGCAGGTTTTGATTCCGCATCAGTTCGTGCATACAGTTTTGCATGAACGTCATAAAAGTGGTCATGTTTTGATTGAGTGAGATCAATAGGGCCTCTAAACCACTTGGAGTTTGCTGGCCAAGCTCTGGTGCGCTAGGTTGCGGATTCTGTAGATGGTGGTGTGACGGGGTCTCTTTCGCGGGCTCCGTCTGTCCAGTTCGGAGCACACTAGCGAAAGATACACTAGAACTGGTTGTAGCAGTCATGTTGGATGATCTAACAGCCTTCGCGAAGAATACCTCCGGTGTAGTTTTGGAGGCGTTGAAAGTGATTTTTGGTCCAGCTGGGGGTTTGCGCCCGTTTAGGTGTGATTTAAGATCCTTGAAGACTGGACATCCTCTGTAGTTGGATGTGTGGTTCCCTCCACAGTTGCTGCATAGTCGTTGTACGACGTTATTTCTGTCCTTGGTGCAAATGCCATCTTTATGATGTTCGCCGCAGCCAACACACACTGACCTAAGATTGCAATTGTTAGAGGTGTGGTTGTATTCCTGGCAGTTTTTACACTGCGGTGGTTGGCGTCTCTTATGGGGCTCCTCTACGGTGATTCTTATTTGCAATAGGAGCTGTAGGTTGTAGATTGGGTGCACTTCATTTGGCTTTAACCGCTTTGCATTTGGGTGGAGCTCGATTTTAAAGAGCGGCTGTGCGACTTTGTTCCTGTTGATGATGTTGACAATGGACTTGACCGCAAACCCTTTTTCGACCAATGCGTGTGCTCTTTCTTGAGTAGGGACCGATGGCTCAATCCCCTTTAACACAACCTGGAGACCTTTACTGATTTTTAGTTGGTAGGTATAGAAGTTGATGTTAGCATTACTGAGGTACTTTTCGATGATGCGGAAATTGTCCTCAGTTTGGGTTTGACATTTAATTTCTTTAATGTTACCCCTATTGAGTGGGGTTACAACAAAGTTATTTGCCCCTACTGTTTCTACTAGCTTCGAAATCAGAGCGCTGCAGTTGGCTCCACGGATGTATAAAAGGGGTGGTCTAGCCGAACTTTATATACAGGGCCGGCTTGATCGTCTTGCTGATCGGCAAGAATTTTAAAACGATTCCCGCTAAGGGGTGCTACTCGTTCATTTGGTTTGGTTATTTTCGGCGTATTGCCCTTTTTTTTCTTTTGCGGGCTTAGCTTCCGCTTAGTTATTTTAATATATCTATCCATTCGAGTTTGGACAGAGGTCGTTGGGTTTACTATTGTGGCTGACTCTGGGCGACTTGTCGTTGACGGCTTGAGGCAGGTCAATACTTCGGCAGACGTTGCAGAAGTTGCTGTCAACGAGCTGACGGTGCTAGTTGGTGCAATCGGTGACCGAGAGTCGACGCTCACGTTGTTGTTGTACAATTAGTTCTTATAGCTGTTGCTGGTGGGGATCGAGAGAGCTTGGGCCCGAATTGGTGGACATGGCTTTTGTAAAAATTACCCACTTTGTTGTTGCAACTTAGTATTTATTGCTATTAGAGCAATCTAGCAAGGACAAATGAGTAACGCGGCTGGAATGCAGCATGGACCTGGAAGCACACTGCCGTCTACCGGACACCCGACTTTAAGCCCTGGAGTTCACTCTATTGATTTAGGACACAAGAAAACTTTATTGTTATCGGAACAGATAGCGGCACGCCGTGTACTGAACAAAGACGTACCCGTGTTTTCCGGTAAGCCAGAAGAGTGGTTGTTGTTTATAAGCTACTACGAACAATCTACTGAAAGATGTGGAATTAGTAACGAAGAGAATCTTATTCGACTGCAAAAAGTGCTTAAAAGGAGCAGCTTGGGATGCCGTTCGAGGAAATCTAATGACGGCGCCGTATGCAATCGGTACGTTACGGATGCTATACGGAAGAACGGAGATTATTCACTCGAGCCTACAAAGGAAACTAAGAGAAATGAGAAATGAGCATAAAGCAGAGAAAGGAGTTCGTGCGTCAAATGAGGCTCTGCTATTATTCTTTTGATCAGCACGTGATAAGGAATTGCAAATGTAAAAAAAGTTATATGGTCGATGGGTGCAGGTATCTAGCAACCTTGGCATACTCGGTAGTACTGTTTGCTGTGCTTTGCCCCATTCTTGTGGGTTCAATTGTTTGTCTTCTTCGGTTATTTTTCCCTTCGGTTTTGTCCAGCGCTCCTTCACTTCCCCATCTTGGTGGTACGAATAGGGGAATCATCATAGTAGCCATGTTCATTTTATGGAACGCCTCGGCCTCCTTGTTCTCACCGTTCTCGCCTGTCTGTGCTGCGCTCGTTCCTGGTTTTGGTTTGAAAATTTTTGTGAACTTGTCTTCTAATCTGCTAATCTCTTCCTTCCATTCTGGGTCAGACTCGTTGTTGTCTACCCATTCGCCTAGCTGTTTTCTCATCTCCTCTACCGTGCCGTTCATGCTGACTCCGATTCTTTGGCCTGTCTGTAGCAGATCCTCCTTCTTCATGTGATAAATCCAACTTTTACCCATTTTAATCTCAGTATTCACCCTTTATTTCGTTTGAATTTCACCAGTATAGCACGTTGGGCGCCAGTTGTAACGATCCTTTTTCGTCCTTCAGAATAATTTCAATTTTTAGGGCGAGGTTCGGCACAACAAATTTTATTTTCGATTTTATTTTATTTTTTTTTTTTATTATTTATTTTATTATTTTATTTTTATTATCGATAATTATCTTTGTGCTGTGTATTTAAATTTTTCTATTTATTCTTATATATATTAATTTATTTTTTTTTTTTTGTTGCCTTGTGTTTCTTTTGGCTTTATAATGGCTTGTTGTCTACCTACTTGCAAGCATTCTGATCGGTTTGATGATCAGTATAGAGCAATATCTTGTTGGCTTTGCGATAATCTTATTCACTTAAAATGTGCTGGCCTCAATGGCCGGGACTACGACAAATTTTCTGGTTTGTCTGTGTCTAAGCCTGAGCTTGGCTTAATGCGCTGGACTTGCCCATCTTGTGCCAGCCAGCAGCTTGATTTTAGCCGTATGTATAGGGATATTCGTTCAAAGTTTCTTTCATTAAACAAACTGGCCAAACAGCTGTCTAACGAGTGTGACTCTAGCGTACATTCCACCTTCTGAGAAGTCGCCCAAGAAATGTACCCTTGAGTTGCCTCGCAAGCAGTCGCCAGCACTCTCTATTATATCGTCTCCCATTTTACTTTCGCCTACACCATCTTCTTGTTTCTCTTTATGCTCTTCTTTTTAGATTGAAGTACCCATTACAAGTCCTGGTGTACCTCATTCTATCCCTCACGGGAACTCTGATCAATCACAGGATCATGCTGGCTCTCAATCACTTGCGGATCCCAATGCTCCTCCGCCTCCACTAACTATAGTGCCTCATCGCAAACAATTATATATCTCTAGGCTTGCTCCTGATACTTCTGAGTCGTCTGTGGCAGCTTACATTAGTAATATATGCCCTGCTAAAGTTTTAATTCAAAAGTTTAAGTTTTCTAGGCCTCGCGAAATCTCCTCTTTTAAAATTACAGTACCCAATGAGTATTTCTCAGCTATGGTTGACACTAATTTCTGGCCAGAGGGCCTACTTGTACATGAGTTTGCGCCCAATAAGCGCTCCATTCCGTTGCCTGTCTACCTTCCTAATTTATCTTCTGCTTAAAAAAACTAATAACGTCTAGTCTTTGCATTCATTATCAAAATGTAAGAGGACTTCTTACCAAGCTCTCAAACCTGTTCTGCGATAGCCAAACCTTTTCGGCTGACATATTAGCTTTCTCTGAAACTTGGCTTAACTCCTCTGTTTTGGATAATGAAACTCTTTCTAATAACTTTATTTCTTATAGGCTTGATCGTGTTGGTCGTCGTGGCTGTGGAGTACTCATTGCTGTTCACTCGAATCTGTGTTCAAGTGATGTGCCGCTTGATCTGCCCTTAGGTGTTGAGTTTATTTGCGTCGAAATTACATGTTCCAACCTTAGCTTATATATTTCTTGTTCATATATTCCTCCAGCTTCTGATATAACGACCTATATGCACCATGCTGAAGCTTTGCAAACTATTTTTAATCGTCTTAAAGATCGCGATTTCTTTATAGTTTTAGGTGATTTCAACTTCCCTAATATTTCTTGGCTTGTTGATGATAATCTATGTTTCTTATTTCCTTCATCTCAACATGTTTTTCTTGATAGCCTACTTGAATGTCCGCTATATCAGTTGAATTCTTTCCTTAACTCTTCTAAAAGAATCATGGATCTTGTTTTTGTCTCTGATCCCACTGTTAGTGCTGTATCCCGAACACAGCCCCTAGTGAAACCTGAAGATCCCTATCACCCTACCATTGAAGTTACTATTTCTTACAATTCCGTTACTAATTCATTTAAAAACAACGCAAATTCTCGTCGCAGATGTTTTCGTAAAACAAATTTCAATCTCCTTAATAGCCTTATTTTCTCTTTTGATTGGTCATTTCTATTTGAGTGCTGCGATATAGATCGTGCAGTGAAGTTTTTCTACTCTTCTCTTAATTCTCTAATTGATAAATGCGTTCCTTATGTGAATGTCTCTACCGTCTCCAGCGCTCTCTAACTTCAGTAACATTAAATCGAGATATTTTAAAAGATTTAAAAAAACTGGTTCGCGACATGACTATGCAAATTACTGTATAGCCAAATCTCAATTTTGTCTTTTAAACACTCAATGCTACAATAATTATATCGTTCGCTGTTATTTGTATACTTTGGGCTTTGGTGGAATATTTATATATTATTTTACACTGATTTGTGTTGCTGTTTATACTGGCTGCGTAATTATTTATTTTACATTCAGATTTGTTGCTGCTTGTGGAGTCTATAAGGTTACTCGTAAGGCCTTATAACTCGATGAATTGCTCGTACTTGTAGATTTCTAGGCGCCGAATACTCTTAAGGTTACTCGTAAGGCCAAAAGAGATTTGTTGCTTCGCTTCTTGCTGATCAGGACTCGATGACTTGATACCTTGATCTTGACTCGACGACTTGATCATGTCCTGACTCGCTACTCGCCTTATATAGGCATCCTGGGCCTCTAGAATCACTTGGTGTGATACCGCTATACAGCCGGTGAATTTCCATCGGCCCGTCGCTTTCATCCACGCTGTTGCCATGTGTGGTAAAAGTCCCGTCCAAGTACTTCGCGCAACCGCATCCACTTTCTGGCCTGCTGTGCGTCCATTGAATTCTTGTCCTTGTTTCTCTGCTCTGCCCAAATAGCGCCTCTGTTGCTATGCGGCTTCCATCCTTTTCTCTCCAATTCTTGATTTCTCTGCTCTGGTCGCATGTCCTCTCTGGTTGCTAGGCGACGCTGCTTTTTCAAATGTCCTTCTCCATTTCGCTCGTTCTCTCAACTTTTGGGAATTGTTGCTCTTCTCCCAATGCATGGATATTTAATTTCATCTGAATAATATATTGATTTTCGTTTGTTTCGTTATAGTTAATTCAAGTCAAAATTAAATTCGTTCGTCTACGTCATCAATATATTATTCGCCTCATATACAGTGTTTCCCCAAGACTCAATTCAACCCTTCTTCGGCTTGCACATACCCCCCTTTGCCCATCATACTTAATCGACGATACTTGTTTGACTTGGTATGCACACAGCCCCCACTACCCCCCGTTCGACATGTATAGCCCTCACTTTGGCTTTTTCGTTTCTCTGCTTGTTGTCGGCCTCTCCCGAGATACTTTCCGCCGTCCAGCATTATAGAGCGCGCTCGCATAATCCACCGTTACCCGCGCTCAATCTCCACACGCAAAGTGTAGGTGTGATGTGCCTGTGTTGCTGGATTCCATATACACACGCATAATTTCATGCCCTACTGTGATTGGAGCACAGCAGCCCTCTCCCTTGCGTGTATGCTCTCCAGCCGTTTGGTTCTTTCGCTCTCTGCCTCCCACGCATCTTCCCGCTGTGACGAAATTCGCTGTTGGTCGTATGCGGTCCAATCGAACATGTTGTGTCGTATCGTAATGTTGCGTGTTTTAATCGCAGCAACATGTTGCGAAGAGTGATCTTTGGCAACATGTTGCCGGGCACCATGAATCATTGGTTTGACATATGTGTTGCTTCTTGTTAATTGTGTGGAACATTATTGTGGAATATTATGTTCCTCACACTTCCCCCCTTCTTCTGGAGCGATTTGCCCGCCCCCGTTCTTAGTGACTTTTTATTTTTTTTCGTTGGTTTTGGTTTTCATTGGACTCAGGTCGCATCTTTTTGTTGGCCTTTTGGCATCTTTTTTTTATGTTGGCGATTACTGAGTATCTTTTCTATGGTTTCTGGCGAATTAGGGCATCTTTTCTTCCTTGGTTTATGTTTATGGCCCGTTCCGCATCTTATTAATTTACTCGTTTAATTTACCCGTTTCCTTTTTTTTTTTTTATTTTGGTCTCGCCGAATCTGTTTGTTGTTTGAGCTGGCTAATGTGTGCTTGTCTGCTCTTTCCTGTGACTTCATGTCGTAGCTTGCATATGACTGGGGATGTGAATCCTAGTACCGTGTAAGGCCCTCCAAATTTGGGTGCTAGTCTTGCAGCAAATCCTTTTGCTGCGTTCGACAGATGATGCTCCTTTGCCCATACCGCAGATCCAATCGCCGGCCTCCATTCTCGCCGTCTCAAATTATAATGACGTGCCTGATCTTGCGCCGCAGTCTCCATGTTCCTTCTGATGAGTTCGAAAAGTTCTTTCATCTGGTTGGCTTTTTCCTCTGGTGTTGCTTGTTTTTTTCCTGTGCCTTTTGTGACGCTGTCACATATGGTTCCCGGCATTCTTGGTTCTCGGCCTTGCACCACATATGCTGGCGTGAATCCAGTTGCTTGCGATTGGCTTGTGTTTATTGCCAATGTAATTTCTGGCCAGCACTCGTCCCAATTCCGCTGGTTGTCTCCTGCATATTGGGCAATCATTGTCTTGACAGTTCTATTTACTCGTTAAGTCTGATTTTCCTGAGGCGTATATGGCGCTGTTAATTGGTGGCTGCTTCCCATCCTTCTAGCATCTTCTTGAAGATCCTGTTCGTGAATTGGACTCCATTATGCGTTATGACTACTTTTGGTGTCCCGAATCTTGACAAAGTCCTTTCTCTGAAGGCCTTCACCGAGTTCTCTGCAGTTGCCTTGCGCATGGGTATGATCTCTGTCCATTTCGAGAAACGGTCCATAATTACCAGCAGCATTGAATTTCCGTGTTTTGATCTGGGCAACGGCCCAACAAAGTCCACGCATATTGTTGTCCATGGCTCCTCAGGCACCTGTGTTAACAATTTTATTGCCGCTTGTTGTTGATTAGGTTTGAATTGTAAATTCTGATGTCTCTTTGCATTCCCAGCCAGTAGTATCTAGCGGCGGTCCTAGCAATTGTTCGCCGGTTGCCCGTATGACCGGCCGTCGCTGATGTGTCGTAGACTCTTTGGCACACACATTTTCCATGCCACCACTTCTATAACGTTTCCATATAATTGGCTATTCTCCACCACATAGTCTGTTTATTTCTGTGGCTGTTGCTTGATTTTTTTCATCATATCCTGAATCCATCCAAACTCTTTATTGGCTTGTCGTAGCCTAGCACCGTTGTCTGTTATGCGATTGCATATTTCCATTGGTTGCCTCGACAGGGCGTCCGCTACTATGTTCAGCTTGCCTTTCCGATACGATATTTCAAAGTCGTACTGTTGTAGTTCTAATGCCCATCTTGCTGTTCGACCTGTGGGACTGTCTATACTGTTTAACCATTTTAGTGTAATGTGATCAGTCAATACTTTGAAATGGTATCCTTCTAGGTATGGCCTCAGTTTTCGTACAGCCCATACTATCGCCAGACACTCTTTTTCAGTTGCAGAATAATTTTTCTCCGACGAATTTAGTTCTCTAGATAGATATGATAGGACCCTCTCGCCATCTTCAGTGTTCTGTAGGAGCATTGCTCCTAGTCCCATGTTGCTTGCGTCTGTCTGTAGCACAAACAGTTTCGTGAAGTCCGGGCAAGCTAACACTGGTCCATTTGTTAGTTTTTCTTTCACTGCGTCGAATACTGCCTGATGGTCTTCATTCCAGTGACACCTTGTTTTTTTCTTAAGTAGCGCGTTTAGTGGATGCGTTAGACTTGCAAGTCCTGGTACGAATCTTCTGTACCATGAAGCTACCCCTATATATTGTCGTAATTCCTTCACACATGTTGGCGGTTTTAGCTGGGCTATTGCTGCTACTTTGTCCTACGTGTTACTACGTGTCCTAGAAACTTTAATTCCTTTCTGAAGAACTGGCACTTCTCTGAGTTGATCCGGCGTTTGTCCCCACCCTTTTTTTTGTGGGTTCAATTGTTTGTCTTCTTTGGTTATTTTTCCCATCGGTTTTGTCCAGCGCTCCTTCACTTCCCCATCTTGGTGGTACGAATGGGGGAATCGTCAGAGTAGCCATGTTCATTTTATGGAACGCCTCGGCCTCCTTGTGCTCACCGTTCTCGCCTGTCTGTGCTGCGCTCGTTCCTGGTTTTGGTTTAAACATTTTTGTGAACTTGTCGTCTAATCTGCTTATCTCTTCCTTCCATTCTGGGTCAGACTCGTTGTTGTCTACCCATTCGCCTAGCTGTTTTCTCATCTTCTCTGCCGTGCCGTTCATGCTGACTCCGATTCTTTGGCCTGTCTGTAGCAGATCCTCCTTCTTCATGTGATAAATCCAACTTTTATCCATTTTAATCTCAGTATTAACCCTTTATTTCGTTTGAATTTCACCAGTATAGCTCGTTGGGCGCCAGTTTTAACGATCCTTTTCGTCCTTCAGAATAATTTCAATTTTTAGGGCGAGGTTCGGCACAACAAATTTTATTTTGTGCCCCGTGAAATTATGACACAATGATTTATATGTATAAATTATGTTGGTGTTTATTTGTATACTTTGGGTTTTTGGTGGAATATTTATATATTATTTTACACTGATTTGGGTTGCTGTTTATACTGGCTGCGTAATTATTTATTTTACATTCAGATTTGTTGCTGCTTGTGGAGTCTATAAGGTTACTCGTAAGGCCTTATAACTCGATGATTTGCTCGTACTTGTAGATTGCTAGGCGCCGAATACTCTTAAGGTTACTCGTAAGGCCAAAAGAGATTTGTTGCTTCGCTTCTTGCTGATCAGGACTCGATGACTTGATACCTTGATCTTGACTCGACGACTTGATCATGTCTTGACTCGCTGCTCGCCTTATATAGGCATCCTGGGCTTCTAGAATCACTTGGTGTGATACCTCTATACAGCCGGTGAATTTCCATCGGCCCGTCGCTTTCATCCACGCTGTTGCCATGTGTGGTAAAAGTCCCGTACAAGTCCTTGGCGCAGTCGCATCCACTTTCTGGCCTGCTGTGCGCCCATTGAATTCTTGTCCTTGTTCCTTTGCTCTGCCCATATAGCGCCTCTGTTGCTATGCGGCTTCCATCCTTTTCTCTCCAATTCTTGATTTCTCTGCTCTGGTCGCATGTCCTCTCTGGTTGCTAGCCGACGCTGCTTTTTCAAATGTCCTTCTCCATTTCGCTCGTTCTCTCAACTTTTGGGAATTGTTGCTCTTCTCCCAATGCATGGATATTTAATTTCATCTGAATAATATATTGATTTTCGTTTGTTTCGTTATAGTTAATTCAAGTCAAAATTAGCTAAATTCGTTCATCTACGTCATTAATATATTATCCGCCGTCCAGCATTATAGAGCGCGCTCGCATCATCCACCGTTACCCGCGCTCAATCTCCACACGCAAAGTGTAGGTGTGATGTGCCTGTGTTGCTCGATTCCATATACTCATGCATAATTTCACGCCCTACTGTGATTGGAGCACAGCAGACCTCTCCCTTGCGTGTATGCTCTCCAGCCGTTTGGTTCTTTCGCTCTCTGCCTCCCACGCATCTTCCCGCTGTGACGCAATTCGCCCTTGGTCGTATGCGGTCCAATCGAACATGTTGTGTCGTATCGTAATGTTGCGTGTTTTAATTGCAGCAACATGTTGCGAAGAGTGATCTTTGGCAACATGTTGCCGGGCACCATGAATCATTGGTTTTACATATGTGTTGCTTCTTGTTAATTACATGTTTGTTGTGTGGAACATTATTGTGGAATATTATGTTCCTCACACTTCCCCCCTTCTTCTGGAGCGATTTGCCCGCCCCCGTTCTTAGTGACTTTTTGTCTGCTCTTTCCTGTGACTTCATGTCGTAGCTTGCATATGACTGGGGATGTGAATCCCAGTACCGTGTAAGGCCCTCCAAATTTGGGTGCTAGTTTTGCAGCAAATCCTTTTGCTGCATTCGACAGATGATGCTCCTTTGCCCATACCGCAGATCCAATCGCCGGCCTCCATTCTCGCCGTCTCAAATTATAATGACGTGCCTGATCTTGCGCCGCAGTCTCCATGTTCCTTCTGATGAGTTCGAAAAGTTCTTTCATCTGGTTGGCTTTTACCTCTGGTGTTGCTTGTTTTTTTCCTGTGCCTTTTGTGACGCTGTCATATATGGCTCCCGGCATTCTTGGTTCTCGGCCTTGCACCACATATGCTGGCGTGAATCCAGTTGCTTGCGATTGGCTTGTGTTTATTGCCAATGTCTGGCCAGCACTCGTCCCAATTCCGCTGGTTGTCTCCTCCATATTAGGCAATCATTGTCTTGACAGTTCTATTTACTCGTTAAGTCTGATTTTCCTGAGGCGTATATGGCGCTGTTAATTGGTGGCTGCTTCCCTATCCTTCTAGCACTTTCTTGAAGATCCTGCTCTTGAATTGGACTCCATTATGCGTTATGACTACTTTTGGTGTCCCGAATCTTGACAAAATCCTTTCTCTGAAGGACTTCACCGAGTTCTCTGCAGGTGCCTTGCGCATGGGTATGATCTCTGTCCATTTCGAGAAACGGTCCATAATTACCAGCAGCATTGAATTTCCGTGTTTTGATCTGGGCAACGGCCCAACAAAGTCCGCGCATATTGTTGCCCATGGCTCCTCAGGCACCTGTGTTAACAATTTTATTGCCGCTTGTTGTTGATTAGGTTTGAATTGTAGACATGTCATGCATTTCCCGACGAAAATTGTGATGTCTCTTTGCATTCCCGGCCAGTAGTATCTAGCGGCGGTCCTAGCAATTGTTCGCCGGTTGCCCGTATGACCGGCCGCTGATGTGTGGTTTTCCTCCATTATTTGGTGTCGTAGACTCTTTGGCACACACATCCATGCCACCACTTCTATAACATTTCCATATAATTGGCTATTCTCCACCACATACTCTGTATATTTCTGTGGCTGTTGCTTGATTTTTTTCATCATATCCTGAGTCCATCCAAACTCCTTATTGGCTTGTCGTAGCCTAGCACCGTTGTGTATTATGCGATTGCATATTTGGTTGGCTGCCTCGACAGGGCGTCCGCTACTATGTTCAGCTTGCCTTTCCGATACGATATTTCAAAGTCGTACTGTTGTAGTTCTAATGCCCATCTTGCTATTCGACCTGTGGGACTGTCTATACTGTTTAACCATTTTAGTGCCATGTGATCGGTCACTACTTTGAAATGGTATCCTTCTAGGTATGGCCTCAGTTTTCGTACAGCCCATACTATCGCCAGACACTCTTTTTCAGTTGCAGAATAATTTTTCTCCGACGAATTTAGTTCTCTAGATAGATATGATAGGACCCTCTCGCCATCTTCTGTGTTGTGTAGGAGGATTGCTCCTAGTCCCATGTTGCTTGCGTCTGTCTGTAGCACAAACAGTTTCGTGAAGTCCGGGCAAGCTAACACTTGTCCATTTGTTAGTTTTTCTTTCACTGCGTCGAATACTGCCTGATGGTCTTCATTCCAGTGCCACCTTGTTTTTTTCTTAAGTAGCGCGTTTAGTGGATGCGTTAGACTTGCAAATCCTGGTACGAATCTTCTGTACCATGAAGCTACCCTTATATATTGTCGTAATTCCTTCACACATGTTGGCGGTTTTAGCTGGGCTATTGCTGCTACTTTGTCCTACGTGTTACTACGTGTCCTAGAAACTTTAATTCCTTTCTGAAGAACTGGCACTTCTCTGAGTTGATCCGGTGTATCCCCACTTTTGACGGTTTGTCCACACCCTTTTTTTTGTGGGTTCAATTGTTTGTCTTCTTTGGTTATTTTTCCCATCGGTTTTGTCCAGCGCTCCTTCACTTCCCCATCTTGGTGGTACGAATGGGGGAATCGTCAGAGTAGCCATATTTATTTTATGGAACGCCTCGGCCTCCTTGTGCACACCGTTCTCGCCTGTCTGTGCTGCGCTCGTTCCTGGCTTTGGTTTGAACATTTTTGTGAACTTGTCGTCTAATCTGCTTATCTCTTCCTTTCATTCTGGGTCAGACTCGTTGTTGTCTACCCATTCGCCTAGCTGTTTTCTCATCTTCTCTGCCGTGCCGTTCATGCTGACTCCGATTCTTTGGCCTGTCTGTAGCAGATCCTCCTTCTTCATGTGATAAATCCAACTTTTACCCATTTTAATCTCAGTATTCACCCTTTATTTCGTTTGAATTTTACCAGTATAGCACGTTGGGCGCCAGTTGTAACGATCCTTTTCGTCCTTCAGAATAATTTCAATTTTTAGGGCGAGGTTCGGCACAACAAATTTTATTTTGTGCCCCGTGAAACTATGACACAATGATTTATATGTATAAATTATGTTGGTGTTTATTTGTATACTTTGGGTTTTGGTGGAATATTTATATATTATTTTACACTGATTTGGGTTGCTGTTTATACTGGCTGCGTAATTATTTATTTTACATTCAGATTTGTTGCTGCTTGTGGAGTCTATAAGGTTACTCGTAAGGCCTTATAACTCGATGATTTGCTCGTACTTGTAGATTGCTAGGCGCCGAATACTCTTAAGGTTACTCGTAACCTTAAGAGAGTAAGGCCAAAAGAGATTTGTTGCTTCGCTTCTTGCTGATCAGGACTCGATGACTTGATACCTTGATCTTGACTCGACGACTTGATCATGTCTTGACTCGCTGCTCGCCTTATATAGGCATCCTGGGCCTCTAGAATCACTTGGTGTGATACCTCTATACAGCCGGTGAATTTCCATCGGCCCGTCGCTTTCATCCACGCTGTTGCCATGTGTGGTAAAAGTCCCGTACAAGTCCTTGGCGCAGTCGCATCCACTTTCTGGCCTGCTGTGCGCCCATTGAATTCTTGTCCTTGTTCCTTTGCTCTGCCCATATAGCGCATCTGTTGCTATGCGGCTTCCATCCTTTTCTCTCCAATTCTTGATTTCTCTGCTCTGGTCGCATGTCCTCTCTGGTTGCTAGGCGACGCTGCTTTTTCAAATGTCCTTCTCCATTTCGCTCGTTCTCTCAACTTTTGGGAATTGTTGCTCTTCTCCCAATGCATGGATATTTAATTTCATCTGAATAATATATTGATTTTCGTTTGTTTCGTTATAGTTAATTCAAGTCAAAATTAGCTAAATTCGTTCATCTACGTCGTCAATATATTATCCGCCGTCCAGCATTATAGAGCGCGCTCGCATCATCCACCGTTACCCGCGCTCAAACTCCACACGCAAAGTGTAGGTGTGATGTGCCTGTGTTGCTGGATTCCATATACTCATGCATAATTTCACGCCCTACTGTGATTGGAGCACAGCAGCCCTCTCCCTTGCGTGTATGCTCTCCAGCCGTTTGGTTCTTTCGCTCTCTGCCTCCCACGAATCTTCCCGCTGTAACGCAATTCGCTGTTGGTCGTATGTGGTCCAATCGAACATGTTGTGTCGTATCGTAATGTTGCGTGTTTTAATTGCAGCAACATGTTGCGAAGAGTGATATTTGGCAACATGTTGCCGGGCACCATGAATCATTGGTTTTACATATGTGTTGCTTCTTGTTAATTACATGTTTGTTGTGTGGAACATTATTGTGGAATATTATGTTCCTCACACTTCCTCCCTTCTTCTGGATCGATTTGCCCGCCTCCGTTCTTAGTGACTTTTTGTTTTTTCGTTGGTTTTGGTTTTCATTGGACTCAGGTCGCATCTTTTTGTTGGCCTTTTGGCATCTTTTTTTATGTTGGTTTCTGGTTTTTTATCTTTTCTATGGTTTCTGTCGGATTAGGGCATCTTTTCTTCCTTGATATATGTTTATGGCCCGTTCCGCATCTTATTACTTTACTCGTTTAATTTACCTGTTTCCTTTTTTTTTTTTTTATTTTGATCTCGCCGAATCTGGTTCCACCGCATCACATGTTGCTTGTTGTTCTGTGTCTATATCCTCTGTTTGTTGTTTGAGCTGGCTAATGTGTGCTTGTCTGCTCTTTCCTGTGACTTCATGTCGTAGCTTGCATATGACTGGGGATGTGAATCCCAGTACCGTGTAAGGCCCTCCAAATTTGGGTGCTAGTTTTGCAGCAAATCCTTTTGCTGCATTCGACAGATGATGCTCCTTTGCCCATACCGCAGATCCAATCGCCGGCCTCCATTCTCCATTCTCAAATTATAATGACGTGCCTGATCTTGCGCCGCAGTCTCCATGTTCCTTCTGATGAGTTCGAAAAGTTCTTTCATCTGGTTGGCTTTTTCCTCTGGTGTTGCTTGTTTTTTTCCTGTGCCTTTTGTGACGCTGTCATATATGGCTCCCGGCATTCTTGGTTCTCGGCCTTGCACCACATATGCTGGCGTGAGTCCAGTTGGCTTGTGTTTATTGCCAGCACTCGTCCCAATTCCGCTGGTTGTCTCCTGCATATTGGGCAATCATTGTCTTGACAGTTCTATTTACTCTTCTGGCCAGCACTCGTCCCAATTCCGCTGGTTGTCTCCTGCATATTGGGCAATCATTGTCTTGACAGTTCTATTTACTCGTTAAGTCTGATTTTCCTGAGGCGTATATGGCGCTGTTAATTGGTGGCTGCTTTTCCATCCTTCTAGCATCTTCTTGAAGATCCTGCTCTTGAATTGGACTCCATTATGCGTTATGACTACTTTTGGTGTCCCGAATCTTGACAAAATCCTTTCTCTGAAGGCCTTCACCGAGTTCTCTGCGGGTGCCTTGAGCATGGGTATGATCTCTGTCCATTTCGAGAAACGGTCCATAATTACCAGCAGCATTGAATTTCCGTGTTTTGATCTGGGCAACGGCCCAACAAAGTCCGCGCATATTGTTGCCCATGGCTCCTCAGGCACCTGTGTTAACAATTTTATTGCCGCTTGTTGTTGATTAGGTTTAAATTGTAGACATGTCATGCATTTCCCGACGAAAATTGTGATGTCTCTTTGCATTCCCGGCCAGTAGTATCTAGCGGCGGTCCTAGCAATTGTTCGCCGGTTGCCCGTATGACCGGCCGCTGATGTGTGGTTTTCCTCCATTATTTGGTGTCGTAGACTCTTTGGCACACACATTTTCCATGCCACCACTTCTATAACATTTCTATATAATTGGCTATTCTCCACCACATACTCTATATATTTCTGTGGCTGATGCTTGATTTTTTTCATCATATCCTGAATCCATCCAAACTCCTTATTGGCTTGTCGTAGCCTAGCACCGTTGTCTATTATGCGATTGCATATTTGGTTGGCTGCCTCGACAGGGCGTCCGCTACTATGTTCAGCTTGCCTTTCCAATACGATATTTCAAAGTCGTACTGTTGTAGTTCTAATGCCCATCTTGCTATTCGACCTGTGGGACTGTCTATACTGTTTAACCATTTTAGTGCCATCACTACTTTGATTGGTATCCTTCTAGGTATGGCCTCAGTTTTCGTACAGCCCATACTATCGCCAGACACTCTTTTTCAGTTGCAGAATAATTTTTCTCCGACGAATTTAGTTCTCTAGATAGATATGATAGGACCCTCTCGCCATCTTCTGTGTTCTGTAGGAGCATTGCTCCTAGTCCCATGTTGCTTGCGTCTGTCTGTAGCACAAACAGTTTCGTGAAGTCCGGGCAAGCTAACACTTGTCCATTTGTTAGTTTTTCTTTCACTGCGTCGAATACTGCCTGATGGTCTTCATTCCAGTGACACCTTGTTTTTTTCTTAAGTAGCGCGTTTAGTGGATGCGTTAGACTTGCAAATCCTGGTACGAATCTTCTGTACCATGAAGCTACCCCTATATATTGTCGTAATTCCTTCACACATGTTGGCGGTTTTAGCTGGGCTATTGCTGCTACTTTGTCCTACGTGTTACTACGTGTCCTAGAAACTTTAATTCCTTTCTGAAGAACTGGCACTTCTCTGAGTTGATCCGGTGTATCCCCACTTTTGACGGTTTGTCCCCACCCTTTTTTTTGTGGGTTCAATTGTTTGTCTTCTTTGGTTATTTTTCCCATCGGTTTTGTCCAGCGCTCCTTCACTTCCCCATCTTGGTGGTACGAATGGGGGAATCGTCAGAGTAGCCATGTTCATTTTATGGAACGCCTCGGCCTCCTTGTGCTCACCGTTCTCGCCTGTCTGTGCTGCGCTCGTTCCTGGTTTTGGTTTGAACATTTTTGTGAACTTGTCGTCTAATCTGCTTATCTCTTCCTTCCATTCTGGGTCAGACTCGTTGTTGTCTACCCATTCGCCTAGCTGTTTTCTCATCTTCTCTGCCGTGCCGTTCATGCTGACTCCGATTCTTTGGCCTGTCTGTAGCAGATCCTCCTTCTTCATGTGATAAATCCAACTTTTACCCATTTTAATCTCAGTATTCACCCTTTATTTCGTTTGAATTTCACCAGTATAGCACGTTGGGCGCCAGTTGTAACGATCCTTTTCGTCCTTCAGAATAATTTCAATTTTTAGGGCGAGGTTCGGCACAACAAATTTTATTTTGTGCCCCGTGAAATTATGACACAATGATTTATATGTATAAATTATGTTGGTGTTTATTTGTATACTTTGGGTTTTTGGTGGAATATTTATATATTATTTTACACTGATTTGGGTTGCTGTTTATACTGGCTGCGTAATTATTTATTTTACATTCAGATTTGTTGCTGCTTGTGGAGTCTATAAGGTTACTCGTAAGGCCTTATAACTCAATGATTTGCTCGTACTTGTAGATTGCTAGGCGCCGAATACTCTTAAGGTTACTCGTAAGGCCAAAAGAGATTTGTTGCTTCGCTTCTTGCTGATCAGGACTCGATGACTTGATACCTTGAACTTGACTCGACGACTTGATCATGTCTTGACTCGCTGCTCGCCTTATATAGGCATCCTGGGCCTCTAGAATCACTTGGTGTGATACCGCTATACAGCCGGTGAATTTCCATCGGCCCGTCGCTTTCATCCACGCTGTTGCCATGTGTGGTAAAAGTCCCGTACAAGTCCTTGGCGCAGTCGCATCCACTTTCTGGCCTGCTGTGCGCCCATTGAATTCTTGTCCTTGTTCCTTTGCTCTGCCCATATAGCGCCTCTGTTGCTATGCGGCTTCCATCCTTTTCTCTCCAATTCTTGATTTCTCTGCTCTGGTCGCATGTCCTCTCTGGTTGCTAGGCGACGCTGCTTTTTCAAATGTCCTTCTCCATTTCGCTCGTTCTCTCAACTTTTGGGAATTGTTGCTCTTCTCCCAATGCATGGATATTTAATTTCATCTGAATAATATATTGATTTTCGTTTGTTTCGTTATAGTTAATTCAAGTCAAAATTAGCTAAATTCGTTCATCTACGTCATCAATATATTATCCGCCGTCCAGCATTATAGAGCGCGCTCGCATCATCCACCGTTACCCGCGCTCAAACTCCACACGCAAAGTGTAGGTGTGATGTGCCTGTGTTGCTCGATTCCATATACTCATGCATAATTTCACGCCCTACTGTGATTGGAGCACAGCAGCCCTCTCCCTTGCGTGTATGCTCTCCAGCCGTTTGGTTCTTTCGCTCTCTGCCTCCCACGAATCTTCCCGCTGTAACGCAATTCGCTGTTGGTCGTATGCGGTCCAATCGAACATGTTGTGTCGTATCGTAATGTTGCGTGTTTTAATTGCAGCAACATGTTGCGAAGAGTGATCTTTGGCAACATGTTGCCGGGCACCATGAATCATTGGTTTTACATATGTGTTGCTTCTTGTTAATTACATGTTTGTTGTGTGGAATATTATGTTCCTCACACTTCCCCCTTCTTCTGGAGCAATTTGCCCGCCCCCGTTCTTAGTGACTTTTTGTTTTTTCGTTGGTTTTGGTTTTCATTGGACTCAGGTCGCATCTTTTTGTTGACCTTTTGGCATCTTTTTTTATGTTGGTTTCTGGTTTTTTATCTTTTCGATGGTTTCTGTCGGATTAGGGCATCTTGTCTTCCTTGATTTATGTTTATGGCCCGTTCCGCATCTTATTACTTTACTCGTTTAATTTACCTGTTTCCTTTTTTTTTTTTGAAGTGAAAACTTCTTTAGAATCGTTGGGAGTGATTTGAGACTCGATGAAACGAAAAAGCGACACTAAAAAGAGACACATATAGATCTTATAGTATTTAGCCTGCGAGAGAATGAGATGCAAATATATAAAATGCATTATGAATAAAAAGCATTATGAAAAACTTCGACCAAGCTGGGAGTCGAACCACGGCCGCCCGATCGCCAAGCGAGCACACTAACAACAGAGCCACGTCGAAACTTTGTAAATTGCCGTCGAGTTCTGTAGTTAGTGTGCTCGCTGCGAGAGAATGAAATGCAAATATATAAAAAGCATTACGAAAAACTTCGACCAAGCTGGGAGGCGAACCCCGTCCGCCCGATCGCCAAGCGAGCACACTAACAACAGAGCCACGTCGACACTTTGTAAATTGCCGTCGAGTTCTGTAGTTAGTGTGCTCGCTTGGCGATCGGGCGGCCGGGGTTCGACTCCCAGCTTGGTCGAAGTTTTTCATAATGCTTTTTATTCATAATGCTTTTTATATATTTATATATTTTTTTGTGATACATTTTTATTTACTTTTTATTTACTTTTTATACCCTTGCAGCGGGTATTGTAAAATTGGTCAGATGTTCGTAACGCACAGAAGGAGGCGTTTACGACCCCATAAAGTATATAAATTCTTGAACAGCATGAGAAGCTGAGTTGATATAGCCATGTCCTCAAAATGTTTTCTTCTAGACCTATATGATATAGTGGTCCGATCCTAAGGATTTTCATACTTTATCTTACCCGGGTAATAAAAAACACCAAAAAAAGATTTCATCCCGATAGCTCTTAAGACGGCTGAGTAAAACGCATACGCACAGACGGACGGACAGATGGACATGGCTATATCAACTCAGCTTCTCAGGTCGTAAACGCCTCCTTCTGTGCGTTACGAACATCTGACCAATTTTACAATACCCTCTGCAAGGGTATAAAAAGTAAATAAAAATGTATCACAAAATATATAATGAATGAATGCACAGCAACTAGAATCACTGTCTGTTCAGCTCTCTAAAGTGGGAGAAATATGTGCATGCGAAACCAGATTGAGCAATGGAAAAACAGTTTTAATTGTGGCAATTTATATTTCACCCAATCAATCAATAAATAGCATCACGGAATTCATTCTTGAAAATTTAATAAAGTATACACCAGAAGTATCGCGGATACTTAGAAAAGATTACGATAAAGTTCCACTGATTTTAAGTGGCGATTTTAACGTAAATTTTGCAGCGGTTCCTTTAATTGACTTTCTCAATACAACATTCAGTTTAAAAATGTGTAACAATCGCACTGAATCAACAACACGATCAAAAACAACAATTGACGCGGTATTTCAAAGATATGTTGACAACATCGAAACCAAAGCATTTGTATCATATTTTAGCTATCATAAGCCACTCGTACCATTTGTTGAAATTGAAAACATTGGGGATGAATAATAATAAAATAAAGAAAATAAAACATGACCTTTATAATAGCAATATTATAATGAACCTATAATTATCCCCCTCCTAATGCTGCTTTCGTCTCATTCTCTCTCAGTTTGTTTTACGGAAGGTTTCACTTCTATCGTGTCTAACCGTTAGACGCCCTTTTTTTTTTTTTTATTTTGGTCTCGCCGAATCTGGTTCCACCGCATCACATGTTGCTTGTTGTTCTGTGTCTATATCCTCTGTTTGTTGTTTGAGCTGGCTAATGTGTGCTTGTCTGCTCTTTCCTGTGACTTCATGCAGCCCAGCTTGCATATGACTGGGGATGTGAATCCCAGTACCGTGTAAGGCCCTCCAAATTGGGTGCTAGTTTTGCAGCAAATCCTTTTGCTGCATTCGACAGATGATGCTCCTTTGCCCATACCGCAGATCCAATCGCCGGCCTCCATTCTCGCCGTCTCAAATTATAATGACGTGCCTGATCTTGCGCCGCAGTCTCCATGTTCCTTCTGATGAGTTCGAAAAGTTCTTTCATCTGGTTGGCTTTTTCCTCTGGTGTTGCTTGTTTTTTTCCTGTGCCTTTTGTGACGCTGTCATATACGGCTCCCGGCATTCTTGGTTCTCGGCCTTGCACCACATATGCTGGCGTGAATCCAGTTGCTTGCGATTGGCTTGTGTTTATTGCCAATGTAATTTCTGGCCAGCACTCGTCCCAATTCCGCTGGTTGTCTCCTGCATATTGGGCAATCATTGTCTTGACAGTTCTATTTACTCGTTAAGTCTGATTTTCCTGAGGCGTATATGGCGCTGTTAATTGGTGGCTGCTCCCCATCCTTCTAGCATCTTCTTGAAGATCCTGCTCTTGAATTGGACTCCATTATGCGTTATGACTACTTTTGGTGTCCCGAATCTTGACAAAGTCCTTTCTCTGAAGGCCTTCACCGAGTTCTCTGCAGTTGCCTTGCGCATGGGTATGATCTCTGTCCATTTCGAGAAACGGTCCATAATTACCAGCAGCATTGAATTTCCGTGTTTTGATCTGGGCAACGGCCCAACAAAGTCCACGCATATTGTTGTCCATGGCTCCTCAGGCACCTGTGTTAACAATTTTATTGCCGCTTGTTGTTGATTAGGTTTGAATTGTAAATTCTGATGTCTCTTTGCATTCCCAGCCAGTAGTATCTAGCGGCGGTCCTAGCAATTGTTCGCCGGTTGCCCGTATGACCGGCCGTCGCTGATGTGTCGTAGACTCTTTGGCACACACATTTTCCATGCCACCACTTCTATAACGTTTCCATATAATTGGCTATTCTCCACCACATAGTCTGTTTATTTCTGTGGCTGTTGCTTGATTTTTTTCATCATATCCTGAATCCATCCAAACTCTTTATTGGCTTGTCGTAGCCTAGCACCGTTGTCTATTATGCGATTGCATATTTCCATTGGTTGCCTCGACAGGGCGTCCGCTACTATGTTCAGCTTGCCTTTCCGATACGATATTTCAAAGTCGTACTGTTGTAGTTCTAATGCCCATCTTGCTGTTCGACCTGTGGGACTGTCTATACTGTTAAACCATTTTAGTGTAATGTGATCAGTCAATACTTTGAAATGGTATCCTTCTAGGTATGGCCTCAGTTTTCGTACAGCCCATACTATCGCCAGACACTCTTTTTCAGTTGCAGAATAATTTTTCTCCGACGAATTTAGTTCTCTAGATAGATATGATAGGACCCTCTCGCCATCTTCTGTGTTCTGTAGGAGCATTGCTCCTAGTCCCATGTTGCTTGCGTCTGTCTGTAGCACAAACAGTTTCGTGAAGTCCGGGCAAGCTAACACTTGTCCATTTGTTAGTTTTTCTTTCACTGCGTCGAATACTGCCTGATGGTCTTCATTCCAGTGACACCTTGTTTTTTTCTTAAGTAGCGCGTTTAGTGGATGCGTTAGACTTGCAAATCCTGGTACGAATCTTCTGTACCATGAAGCTACCCCTATATATTGTCGTAATTCCTTCACACATGTTGGCGGTTTTAGCTGGGCTATTGCTGCTACTTTGTCCTACGTGTTACTACGTGTCCTAGAAACTTTAATTCCTTTCTGAAGAACTGGCACTTCTCTGAGTTGATCCGGTGTATCCCCACTTTTGACGGTTTGTCCCCACCCTTTTTTTTGTGGGTTCAATTGTTTGTCTTCTTTGGTTATTTTTCCCATCGGTTTTGTCCAGCGCTCCTTCACTTCCCCATCTTGGTGGTACGAATGGGGGAATCGTCAGAGTAGCCATGTTCATTTTATGGAACGCCTCGGCCTCCTTGTGCTCACCGTTCTCGCCTGTCTGTGCTGCGCTCGTTCCTGGTTTTGGTTTGAACATTTTTGTGAACTTGTCGTCTAATCTGCTTATCTCTTCCTTCCATTCTGGGTCAGACTCGTTGTTGTCTACCCATTCGCCTAGCTGTTTTCTCATCTTCTCTGCCGTGCCGTTCATGCTGACTCCGATTCTTTGGCCTGTCTGTAGCAGATCCTCCTTCTTCATGTGATAAATCCAACTTTTACCCATTTTAATCTCAGTATTCACCCTTTATTTCGTTTGAATTTCACCAGTATAGCACGTTGGGCGCCAGTTGTAACGATCCTTTTCGTCCTTCAGAATAATTTCAATTTTTAGGGCGAGGTTCGGCACAACAAATTTTATTTTGTGCCCCGTGAAATTATGACACAATGATTTATATGTATAAATTATGTTGGTGTTTATTTGTATACTTTGGGTTTTTGGTGGAATATTTATATATTATTTTACACTGATTTGGGTTGCTGTTTATACTGGCTGCGTAATTATTTATTTTACATTCAGATTTGTTGCTGCTTGTGGAGTCTATAAGGTTACTCGTAAGGCCTTATAACTCAATGATTTGCTCGTACTTGTAGATTGCTAGGCGCCGAATACTCTTAAGGTTACTCGTAAGGCCAAAAGAGATTTGTTGCTTCGCTTCTTGCTGATCAGGACTCGATGACTTGATACCTTGAACTTGACTCGACGACTTGATCATGTCTTGACTCGCTGCTCGCCTTATATAGGCATCCTGGGCCTCTAGAATCACTTGGTGTGATACCGCTATACAGCCGGTGAATTTCCATCGGCCCGTCGCTTTCATCCACGCTGTTGCCATGTGTGGTAAAAGTCCCGTACAAGTCCTTGGCGCAGTCGCATCCACTTTCTGGCCTGCTGTGCGCCCATTGAATTCTTGTCCTTGTTCCTTTGCTCTGCCCATATAGCGCCTCTGTTGCTATGCGGCTTCCATCCTTTTCTCTCCAATTCTTGATTTCTCTGCTCTGGTCGCATGTCCTCTCTGGTTGCTAGGCGACGCTGCTTTTTCAAATGTCCTTCTCCATTTCGCTCGTTCTCTCAACTTTTGGGAATTGTTGCTCTTCTCCCAATGCATGGATATTTAATTTCATCTGAATAATATATTGATTTTCGTTTGTTTCGTTATAGTTAATTCAAGTCAAAATTAGCTAAATTCGTTCATCTACGTCATCAATATATTATCCGCCGTCCAGCATTATAGAGCGCGCTCGCATCATCCACCGTTACCCGCGCTCAAACTCCACACGCAAAGTGTAGGTGTGATGTGCCTGTGTTGCTCGATTCCATATACTCATGCATAATTTCACGCCCTACTGTGATTGGAGCACAGCAGCCCTCTCCCTTGCGTGTATGCTCTCCAGCCGTTTGGTTCTTTCGCTCTCTGCCTCCCACGAATCTTCCCGCTGTAACGCAATTCGCTGTTGGTCGTATGCGGTCCAATCGAACATGTTGTGTCGTATCGTAATGTTGCGTGTTTTAATTGCAGCAACATGTTGCGAAGAGTGATCTTTGGCAACATGTTGCCGGGCACCATGAATCATTGGTTTTACATATGTGTTGCTTCTTGTTAATTACATGTTTGTTGTGTGGAATATTATGTTCCTCACACTTCCCCCTTCTTCTGGAGCAATTTGCCCGCCCCCGTTCTTAGTGACTTTTTGTTTTTTCGTTGGTTTTGGTTTTCATTGGACTCAGGTCGCATCTTTTTGTTGACCTTTTGGCATCTTTTTTTATGTTGGTTTCTGGTTTTTTATCTTTTCTATGGTTTCTGTCGGATTAGGGCATCTTTTCTTCCTTGATATATGTTTATGGCCCGTTCCGCATCTTATTACTTTACTCGTTTAATTTACCTGTTTCCTTTTTTTTTTTTTTATTTTGATCTCGCCGAATCTGGTTCCACCGCATCACATGTTGCTTGTTGTTCTGTGTCTATATCCTCTGTTTGTTGTTTGAGCTGGCTAATGTGTGCTTGTCTGCTCTTTCCTGTGACTTCATGTCGTAGCTTGCATATGACTGGGGATGTGAATCCCAGTACTGTGTAAGGCCCTCCAAATTTGGGTGCTAGTTTTGCAGCAAATCCTTTTGCTGCATTCGACAGATGATGCTCCTTTGCCCATACCGCAGATCCAATCGCCGGCCTCCATTCTCCATTCTCAAATTATAATGACGTGCCTGATCTTGCGCCGCAGTCTCCATGTTCCTTCTGATGAGTTCGAAAAGTTCTTTCATCTGGTTGGCTTTTTCCTCTGGTGTTGCTTGTTTTTTTCCTGTGCCTTTTGTGACGCTGTCATATATGGCTCCCGGCATTCTTGGTTCTCGGCCTTGCACCACATATGCTGGCGTGAGTCCAGTTGGCTTGTGTTTATTGCCAGCACTCGTCCCAATTCCGCTGGTTGTCTCCTGCATATTGGGCAATCATTGTCTTGACAGTTCTATTTACTCTTCTGGCCAGCACTCGTCCCAATTCCGCTGGTTGTCTCCTGCATATTGGGCAATCATTGTCTTGACAGTTCTATTTACTCGTTAAGTCTGATTTTCCTGAGGCGTATATGGCGCTGTTAATTGGTGGCTGCTTTTCCATCCTTCTAGCATCTTCTTGAAGATCCTGCTCTTGAATTGGACTCCATTATGCGTTATGACTACTTTTGGTGTCCCGAATCTTGACAAAATCCTTTCTCTGAAGGCCTTCACCGAGTTCTCTGCGGGTGCCTTGAGCATGGGTATGATCTCTGTCCATTTCGAGAAACGGTCCATAATTACCAGCAGCATTGAATTTCCGTGTTTTGATCTGGGCAACGGCCCAACAAAGTCCGCGCATATTGTTGCCCATGGCTCCTCAGGCACCTGTGTTAACAATTTTATTGCCGCTTGTTGTTGATTAGGTTTAAATTGTAGACATGTCATGCATTTCCCGACGAAAATTGTGATGTCTCTTTGCATTCCCGGCCAGTAGTATCTAGCGGCGGTCCTAGCAATTGTTCGCCGGTTGCCCGTATGACCGGCCGCTGATGTGTGGTTTTCCTCCATTATTTGGTGTCGTAGACTCTTTGGCACACACATTTTCCATGCCACCACTTCTATAACATTTCTATATAATTGGCTATTCTCCACCACATACTCTATATATTTCTGTGGCTGATGCTTGATTTTTTTCATCATATCCTGAATCCATCCAAACTCCTTATTGGCTTGTCGTAGCCTAGCACCGTTGTCTATTATGCGATTGCATATTTGGTTGGCTGCCTCGACAGGGCGTCCGCTACTATGTTCAGCTTGCCTTTCCGATACGATATTTCAAAGTCGTACTGTTGTAGTTCTAATGCCCATCTTGCTATTCGACCTGTGGGACTGTCTATACTGTTTAACCATTTTAGTGCCATGTGATCGGTCACTACTTTGAAATGGTATCCTTCTAGGTATGGCCTCAGTTTTCGTACAGCCCATACTATCGCCAGACACTCTTTTTCAGTTGCAGAATAATTTTTCTCCGACGAATTTAGTTCTCTAGATAGATATGATAGGACCCTCTCGCCATCTTCTGTGTTGTGTAGGAGGATTGCTCCTAGTCCCATGTTGCTTGCGTCTGTCTGTAGCACAAACAGTTTCGTGAAGTCCGGGCAAGCTAACACTTGTCCATTTGTTAGTTTTTCTTTCACTGCGTCGAATACTGCCTGATGGTCTTCATTCCAGTGCCACCTTGTTTTTTTCTTAAGTAGCGCGTTTAGTGGATGCGTTAGACTTGCAAATCCTGGTACGAATCTTCTGTACCATGAAGCTACCCCTATATATTGTCGTAATTCCTTCACACATGTTGGCGGTTTTAGCTGGGCTATTGCTGCTACTTTGTCCTACGTGTTACTACGTGTCCTAGAAACTTTAATTCCTTTCTGAAGAACTGGCACTTCTCTGAGTTGATCCGGTGTATCCCCACTTTTGACGGTTTGTCCCCACCCTTTTTTTTGTGGGTTCAATTGTTTGTCTTCTTTGGTTATTTTTCCCATCGGTTTTGTCCAGCGCTCCTTCACTTCCCCATCTTGGTGGTACAAATGGGGGAATCGTCAGAGTAGCCATGTTCATTTTATGGAACGCCTCGGCCTCCTTGTGCTCACCGTTTTCGCCTGTCTGTGCTGCGCTCGTTCCTGGTTTTGGTTTAAACATTTTTGTGAACTTGTCGTCTAATCTGCTTATCTCTTCCTTCCATTCTGGGTCAGACTCGTTGTTGTCTACCCATTCGCCTAGCTGTTTTCTCATCTTCTCTGCCGTGCCGTTCATGCTGACTCCGATTCTTTGGCCTGTCTGTAGCAGATCCTCCTTCTTCATGTGATAAATCCAACTTTTACCCATTTTAATCTCAGTATTCACCCTTTATTTCGTTTGAATTTCACCAGTATAGCACGTTGGGCGCCAGTTGTAACGATCCTTTTCGTCCTTCAGAATAATTTCAATTTTTAGGGCGACGTTCGGCACAACAAATTTTATTTTGTGCTCCGTGAAATTATGACACAATGATTTATATGTATAAATTATGTTGGTGTTTATTTGTATACTTTGGGTTTTGGTGGAATATTTATATATTATTTTACACTGATTTGGGTTGCTGTTTATACTGGCTGCGTAATTATTTATTTTACATTCAGATTTGTTGCTGCTTGTGGAGTCTATAAGGTTACTCGTAAGGCCTTATAACTCGATGATTTATTTATTTATTTATTTATTTATTTATTTATTTATTTATTTATTTACGTCAACTAACACAGCAGTCGACGAAAAAGCTTAAGCTAAAGACAGAAAGTAATTAATTGAAAAAGATAGCTTAGCTATATACACAACTAAACATCCCCGACCCGGTGGAGGTGTTTTATTTGCATAAGGTGCCAGCTATGCCCCGATTCACAGCCAATGTGGCCAGGGATGAGTTGCAGCCAATCCAAGTCCAGAATATTTTCATTGGTTTCGCTGTAGATGATTAAAAAGTATAGCGCGAAGAGAAGTGACAGAAAGATGAGGAGAGATAAGGTGAGAAAGGTTGTTAAAAGATTGGCAAAGAACACGAAGAGGTTCGTGAAGAGAGTAGTTAGTCAGACATCTACTAAGGTGAATAGGAAAAAAGTTTCTGGTCCGACGTGAGGGAACACAAAAATACAGCGTATCTAGTAAATTGGTAGAAATGACTTCGCCGTTGACTAGTTTATGGAGAAAGAGAATGCCAAAAACAAGCCTACGGTTATAAAGTGAAGGAAGATTAATAAGAAGAAGTCTATCAGAATAAGAAGGTAGGCGAAGACCCGGGTCCCAATTTAGACCGCGTAGCGCAAACTTTAGGAATTGCTTCTGTACCGATTCAATACTACGCTGGTGAACATCATATTGCGGGTTCCACACTGGCGAGCAATATTCTAGAGTAGGGCGAACTAACGAAGTGTATAAAACCTTTGTTACATAGGGATCATCAAATTCTTTGGCCCAACGTTTAATGAAGCCGAGAAGGCAGCTTGCTCTGTTGACAATTGAAGAAATATGAACATTAAATGAAAGTTTAGGGTCAAACATAACGCCTAAGTCTTTGAATGATGGAACACAATCTAACAGAACAGACTTAATAGAGTAATGAGCTAGGAGCGGAGACAAACGACTGAAAGTCATAAAAGAACACTTAGAGGCATTAAGGTGTAATTTATTAACGTGGCACCAATCACAGAACGCATCGAAATCTGATTGCAAGTACTGTTGGAAAGAAGGATCATTATAGGAATAACAAATCTTGACGTCATCCGCAAACATTAGCACGCGTGAATGCGCCAAGGCCAAAGGCAAATCATTTATAAACAATGTAAATAATAGTGGGCCCAGATGACTGCCTTGGGGTACACCTGACGTAACTCGAACAGTTTTAGATATCGAGGAACGAAAAGACACCTTTTGGGTTCTGCCAATAAGATACGACTTTAACCAACCCAATAATTTTGGTGAAAAACCCATGATGTTAAGTTTCGCGAGAAGCAAAGAATGATCAACCGTATCAAAAGCCTTACTGAAGTCAGTATAAATAACATCAGTTTGACACTTTTTACGGAAGCCATGGTGTACAGGGTAGTCAATTCTAAAAGGTTGGTAAGCGACGAACGACCTTTTATGAAACCATGCTGACAAGGAGAAATAGTGGATCTGGATAGATGTTGAAGAGAAGACGTAATAATTTTCTCAAACAGTTTAGGTATTGCCGAAAGTTTGGCAATGCCACGGTAGTTGGAAACATCCGATTTGCTACCCTTTTTAAAAAGCGGAATAATAAATGACTCCTTCCAAATATCAGGAAATCTACAAGTCTCACTCGATATAAAGAATAACCGAGCTAAAGGCTTAGATAGGGAAATAGAACACATTTTAAGGATGCAACTAGGTATATCATCAGGCCCGGGAACGAAGGAAGACTTCATAGATGACAAGCTAGAGAGAATACAGTCTTCAGTAATACTGGGAAAAAACATACAATTTAAATGTGGGATTGAAAAGGGATAGGGTGTGGGATCCGAAACAGTAGTAGAATATGTCGACTGAAAAAATTTAGCAAACAGATCTGCAATATCTAAATCATTATTAGCAGACTGGTCGTTAAGTCTGAAGGTGGAAGGTAGGACATTAGAGCGTCTTTTGGAATTGACAAAGTTGTAAAATCTTTTGGGGTTATTATAAAATTCAGCCTTACAGCGAACGAGATAATTGTTGTAGCATTGAGTATTTAAGAGACAAAATTGAGATTTGGCTATACAATAATTTGCATAGTCAAGTCGCGAACCAGTTTTTTTAAATCTTTTAAAATATCTCGATTTAATGTTACGAAGATTAGAGAGCCTACGTGTGAACCAGACTGGCGAGCTGGAGACGGTAGAGACATTCACATAAGGAACGCATTTATCAATTAGAGAATTAAGAGCAGAATAGAAAAACTTCACTGCACAATCTATATCGCAGCACTCAAATAGAAACGACCAATCAAAAGAGAAAATAAGGCTGTTAAGAAGATTGAAATTTGTTTTACGAAAACATCTACGACGAGAATTTGAGATGTTTTTAAATAAATTAGTAACGGAATTGTAAGAAATAGTAACTTCAATGGTAGGATGATAAGGATCTTCAGGTTTCACTAGTGGCTGTGTTTGCGATACAGCACTAACAGTGGGATCAGAGACAAAAACAAGATCAAGGATTCTTTTAGAACAGTTAAGGAAAGAATTCAACTGATATAGTGGACATTCAAGTAGGCTATCAAGAAAAACATGTTGAGATGAAGGAATTAAGAAAGATAGATTATCATTAACAAGCCAAGAAATATTAGGCAAGTTAAAATCACCTAAAACTATAAGAACATCCCGATCTTTAAGTCGACCAAAAATAGTTCGTAAAGCATCAGCATGGTGCACGTAGATCATGGTATCAGAAGCTGGAGGAATATAAGAACAAGAGATATATAGGCTAAAGTTAGAACATGTAACTTCGACGCAAATAAACTCAACACCTAAGGGGAGATCAATCGGCACCACACTTGAAGACAGATTAGAGTTTACAGCAATGAGTACTCCACCGCCACGACGACCAACACGATCAAGCCTATAAGAAATAAAATTATTAGAAAGAATTTCATTATCTAGAACAGAGGAGTTAAGCCAAGTTTCAGAGAAAGCTAATATGTCAGCTGAAAAGGTTTGGCTATCACAGAAAAGGTTCGACAGCTTGGTAAGAAGTCCTCTTACATTTTGATAATGAATGCAAAGACTAGACGTTATTAGTTTTTTGAAGCAGAAGATAAAGTAGGAAGGTGGACAGGCAACGGACGAGAGCGCTTATTGGGCGCAAACTCGTGTACAACTAGGCCCTCTGGCCAAAAATTAGGGTCAACCATAGCTGAGAAGTACTCATTTGGTACTGTAATTTTAAAAGAGGAGATTTCGCGAGGCCTAGAAAACTTAAACTTTTGAATTAAAACCTTAGCAGGGCAAATATTACCAATGTAAGCTGCCACAGACGACTCAGAAGTATCTGGAGCAAGCCTAGAAATAAATAATTGTTTGCGATGGGGCACTACAGTTAGTGGAGGAGGAGGAGCATTGGGATCCGCAAGTGATTGAGAGCCGGCATGATCCTGAGATTGATCAGAGTTCCCGTGAGGGATAGATTGAGGTACACCAGGGCTTGTAATGGGTACTTCAATCTGAAAAGAAGAGCATAAAGAGGGACAAGAAGATGGTGTAGGCGAAAGTAAAATCGGAGAAGAAGTAATAGAGAGAGCTGGCGACTGCTTACGAGGCAACTCAAGGGTACATATCTTGTGCAATTTCTCAGAAGGTGGAACAAATTTGAATTGCGACAATAATTGAACGCTAGAGTCACACTCGTTTGACAGCTGTTTGGCCAGTTTGTTTAAAGAAAGAAACCTTAAACGAAGATCCCTATACATACGGCTAAAATCAAGCTGCTGGCTGGCACAAGATGGGCAAGTCCATCGCATTAAGCCAAGCTCAGGCTTAGACACAGACAAACCAGAAAATTTGTCGTAGTCGCGGCCATTGAGGCCAGCACATTTTAAGTGAATAAGATTATCGCAGAGCCAACAAGATATTGCTCTATACTGATCATCAAAACGATCAGAATGTTTGCAATTAGGTAGACAACAAGCCATTGAAAAGCCGAAAGAAAGGCAAAAAATTATATATATATAAGAATATATAGAAAAATTAAATTCACAGCACAAAGATAATTATTGATAAATAATCAATAATTACAAATAAAACAAAGAGACAGCTAGAGTGCACAGCACAACAGAGAGTGCAAGAACAGTTATAAGCCGAGCTTTGAGAGGCGGCCTTACAAAAGTGATTACGCGGGAGAGAAGCTAAGCACAAGCACAAAGCAGAGAGAACAACAAAGCCACTAGCACTGATGGTATGATGGGGGCGATGAGGGGAGCAACTGCAGAAGCAATGACGAAAGAGAAAAAAAAAAAGAAAAAAAAATATGTAATTGCACCAAACACTAATCACGAAAAAGAAAAAACTGTTTAAACTGATTAATTTGGCGAATTATGGAAATAAACCACAAGGGAGTCAAGCGAACAACACCAGCGGAAGTGTAAACAAATTAAGCACAATTAAAAATTGAGAAAAAACAATAAATATTAATAAAAACTCAGGAGCTATGCAAAAACACGACCGTCACGTCAGAGAGCAGAAAGCTTTCGATGATTTGCTCGTACTTGTAGATTGCTAGGCGCCGAATACTCTTAAGGTTACTCGTAAGGCCAAAAGAGATTTGTTGCTTCGCTTCTTGCTGATCAGGACTCGATGACTTGATACCTTGATCTTGACTCGACGACTTGATCATGTCTTGACTCGCTGCTCGCCTTATATAGGCATCCTGGGCCTCTAGAATCACTTGGTGTGATACCTCTATACAGCCGGTGAATTTCCATCGGCCCGTCGCTTTCATCCACGCTGTTGCCATGTGTGGTAAAAGTCCCGTACAAGTCCTTGGCGCAGTCGCATCCACTTTCTGGCCTGCTGTGCGCCCATTGAATTCTTGTCCTTGTTCCTTTGCTCTGCCCATATAGCGCCTCTGTTGCTATGCGGCTTCCATCCTTTTCTCTCCAATTCTTGATTTCTCTGCTCTGGTCGCATGTCCTCTCTGGTTGCTAGCCGACGCTGCTTTTTCAAATGTCCTTCTCCATTTCGCTCGTTCTCTCAACTTTTGGGAATTGTTGCTCTTCTCCCAATGCATGGATATTTAATTTCATCTGAATAATATATTGATTTTCGTTTGTTTCGTTATAGTTAATTCAAGTCAAAATTAGCTAAATTCGTTCATCTACGTCATCAATATATTATCCGCCGTCCAGCATTATAGAGCGCGCTCGCATCATCCACCGTTACCCGCGATCAATCTCCACACGCAAAGTGTAGGTGTGATGTGCCTGTGTTGCTCGATTCCATATACTCATGCATAATTTCACGCCCTACTGTGATTGGAGCACAGCAGACCTCTCCCTTGCGTGTATGCTCTCCAGCCGTTTGGTTCTTTCGCTCTCTGCCTCCCACGCATCTTCCCGCTGTGACGCAATTCGCCCTTGGTCGTATGCGGTCCAATCGAACATGTTGTGTCGTATCGTAATGTTGCGTGTTTTAATTGCAGCAACATGTTGCGAAGAGTGATCTTTGGCAACATGTTGCCGGGCACCATGAATCATTGGTTTTACATATGTGCTGCTTCTTGTTAATTACATGTTTGTTGTGTGGAACATTATTGTGGAATATTATGTTCCTCACACTTCCCCCCTTCTTCTGGAGCGATTTGCCCGCCCCCGTTCTTAGTGACTTTTTGTCTGCTCTTTCCTGTGACTTCATGTCGTAGCTTGCATATGACTGGGGATGTGAATCCCAGTACCGTGTAAGGCCCTCCAAATTTGGGTGCTAGTTTTGCAGCAAATCCTTTTGCTGCATTCGACAGATGATGCTCCTTTGCCCATACCGCAGATCCAATCGCCGGCCTCCATTCTCGCCGTCTCAAATTATAATGACGTGCCTGATCTTGCGCCGCAGTCTCCATGTTCCTTCTGATGAGTTCGAAAAGTTCTTTCATCTGGTTGGCTTTTACCTCTGGTGTTGCTTGTTTTTTTCCTGTGCCTTTTGTGACGCTGTCATATATGGCTCCCGGCATTCTTGGTTCTCGGCCTTGCACCACATATGCTGGCGTGAGTCCAGTTGGCTTGTGTTTATTGCCAGCACTCGTCCCAATTCCGCTGGTTGTCTCCTGCATATTGGGCAATCATTGTCTTGACAGTTCTATTTACTCTTCTGGCCAGAACTCGTCCCAATTCCGCTGGTTGTCTCCTGCATATTGGGCAATCATTGTCTTGACAGTTCTATTTACTCGTTAAGTCTGATTTTCCTGAGGCGTATATGGCGCTGTTAATTGGTGGCTGCTTTCCCATCCTTCTAGCATCTTCTTGAAGATCCTGCTCTTGAATTGGACTCCATTATGCGTTATGACTACTTTTGGTGTCCCGAATCTTGACAAAATCCTTTCTCTGAAGGCCTTCACCGAGTTCTCTGCGGGTGCCTTGAGCATAGGTATGATCTCTGTCCATTTCGAGAAACGGTCCATAATTACCAGCAGCATTGAATTTCCGTGTTTTGATCTGGGCAACGGCCCAACAAAGTCCGCGCATATTGTTGCCCATGGCTCCTCAGGCACCTGTGTTAACAATTTTATTGCCGCTTGTTGTTGATTAGGTTTGAATTGTAGACATGTCATGCATTTCCCGACGAAAATTGTGATGTCTCTTTGCATTCCCGGCCAGTAGTATCTAGCGGCGGTCCTAGCAATTGTTCGCCGGTTGCCCGTATGACCGGCCGCTGATGTGTGGTTTTCCTCCATTATTTGGTGTCGTAGACTCTTTGGCACACACATTTTCCATGCCACCACTTCTATAACGTTTCTATATAATTGGCTATTCTCCACCACATACTCTGTATATTTCTGTGGCTGTTGCTTGATTTTTTTCATCATATCCTGAATCCATCCAAACTCCTTATTGGCTTGTCGTAGCCTAGCACCGTTGTCTATTATGCGATTGCATATTTGGTTGGCTGCCTCGACAGGGCGTCCGCTACTATGTTCAGCTTGCCTTTCCGATACGATATTTCAAAGTCGTACTGTTGTAGTTCTAATGCCCATCTTGCTATTCGACCTGTGGGACTGTCTATACTGTTTAACCATTTTAGTGCCATGTGATCGGTCACTACTTTGAAATGGTATCCTTCTAGGTATGGCCTCAGTTTTCGTACAGCCCATACTATCGCCAGACACTCTTTTTCAGTTGCAGAATAATTTTTCTCCGACGAATTTAGTTCTCTAGATAGATATGATAGGACCCTCTCGCCATCTTCTGTGTTGTGTAGGAGGATTGCTCCTAGTCCCATGTTGCTTGCGTCTGTCTGTAGCACAAACAGTTTCGTGAAGTCCGGGCAAGCTAACACTTGTCCATTTGTTAGTTTTTCTTTCACTGCGTCGAATACTGCCTGACGGTCTTCATTCCAGTGCCACCTTGTTTTTTTCTTAAGTAGCGCGTTTAATGGATGCGTTAGACTTGCAAATCCTGGTACGAATCTTCTGTACCATGAAGCTACCCTTATATATTGTCGTAATTCCTTCACACATGTTGGCGGTTTTAGCTGGGCTATTGCTGCTACTTTGTCCTAAGTGTTACTACGTGTCCTAGAAACTTTAATTCCTTTCTGAAGAACTGGCACTTCTCTGAGTTGATCCGGTGTATCCCCACTTTTGACGGTTTGTCCACACCCTTTTTTTTGTGGGTTCAATTGTTTGTCTTCTTTGGTTATTTTTCCCATCGGTTTTGTCCAGCGCTCCTTCACTTCCCCATCTTGGTGGTACGAATGGGGGAATCGTCAGAGTAGCCATATTTATTTTATGGAACGCCTCGGCCTCCTTGTGCACACCGTTCTCGCCTGTCTGTGCTGCGCTCGTTCCTGGTTTTGGTTTGAACATTTTTGTGAACTTGTCGTCTAATCTGCTTATCTCTTCCTTTCATTCTGGGTAAGACTCGTTGTTGTCTACCCATTCGCCTAGCTGTTTTCTCATCTTCTCTGCCGTGCCGTTCATGCTGACTCCGATTCTTTGGCCTGTCTGTAGCAGATCCTCCTTCTTCATGTGATAAATCCAACTTTTACCCATTTTAATCTCAGTATTCACCCTTTATTTCGTTTGAATTTCACCAGTATAGCACGTTGGGCGCCAGTTGTAACGATCCTTTTCGTCCTTCAGAATAATTTCAATTTTTAGGGCGAGGTTCGGCACAACAAATTTTATTTTGTGCCCCGTGAAACTATGACACAATGATTTATATGTATAAATTATGTTGGTGTTTATTTGTATACTTTGGGTTTTGGTGGAATATTTATATATTATTTTACACTGATTTGGGTTGCTGTTTATACTGGCTGCGTAATTATTTATTTTACATTCAGATTTGTTGCTGCTTGTGGAGTCTATAAGGTTACTCGTAAGGCCTTATAACTCGATGATTTGCTCGTACTTGTAGATTGCTAGGCGCCGAATACTCTTAAGGTTACTCGTAAGGCCAAAAGAGATTTGTTGCTTCGCTTCTTGCTGATCAGGACTCGATGACTTGATACCTTGATCTTGACTCGACGACTTGATCATGTCTTGACTCGCTGCTCGCCTTATATAGGCATCCTGGGCCTCTAGAATCACTTGGTGTGATACCTCTATACAGCCGGTGAATTTCCATCGGCCCGTCGCTTTCATCCACGCTGTTGCCATGTGTGGTAAAAGTCCCGTACAAGTCCTTGGCGCAGTCGCATCCACTTTCTGGCCTGCTGTGCGCCCATTGAATTCTTGTCCTTGTTCCTTTGCTCTGCCCATATAGCGCCTCTGTTGCTATGCGGCTTCCATCCTTTTCTCTCCAATTCTTGATTTCTCTGCTCTGGTCGCATGTCCTCTCTGGTTGCTAGGCGACGCTGCTTTTTCAAATGTCCTTCTCCATTTCGCTCGTTCTCTCAACTTTTGGGAATTGTTGCTCTTCTCCCAATGCATGGATATTTAATTTCATCTGAATAATATATTGATTTTCGTTTGTTTCGTTATAGTTAATTCAAGTCAAAATTAGCTAAATTCGTTCATCTACGTCATCAATATATTATCCGCCGTCCAGCATTATAGAGCGCGCTCGCATCATCCACCGTTACCCGCGCTCAAACTCCACACGCAAAGTGTAGGTGTGATGTGCCTGTGTTGCTGGATTCCATATACTCATGCATAATTTCACGCCCTACTGTGATTGGAGGACAGCAGCCCTCTCCCTTGCGTGTATGCTCTCCAGCCGTTTGGTTCTTTCGCTCTCTGCCTCCCACGAATCTTCCCGCTGTAACGCAATTCGCTGTTGGTCGTATGCGGTCCAATCGAACATGTTGTGTCGTATCGTAATGTTGCGTGTTTTAATTGCAGCAACATGTTGCGAATAGTGATCTTTGGCAACATGTTGCCGGGCACCATGAATCATTGGTTTTACATATGTGTTGCTTCTTGTTAATTACATGTTTGTTGTGTGGAATATTATGTTCCTCACACTTCCCCCTTCTTCTGGAGCAATTTGCCCGCCCCCGTTCTTAGTGACTTTTTGTTTTTTCGTTGGTTTTGGTTTTCATTGGACTCAGGTCGCATCTTTTTGTTGACCTTTTGGCATCTTTTTTATGTTGGTTTCTGGTTTTTTATCTTTTCGATGGTTTCTGTCGGATTAGGGCATCTTGTCTTCCTTGATTTATGTTTATGGCCCGTTCCGCATCTTATTACTTTACTCGTTTAATTTACCTGTTTCCTTTTTTTTTTTTGAAGTGAAAACTTCTTTAGAATCGTTGGGAGTGATTTGAGACTCGATGAAACGAAAAAGCGACACTAAAAAGAGACACATATAGATCTTATAGTATTTAGCCTGCGAGAGAATGAGATGCAAATATATAAAATGCATTATGAATAAAAAGCATTATGAAAAACTTCGACCAAGCTGGGAGTCGAACCACGGCCGCCCGATCGCCAAGCGAGCACACTAACAACAGAGCCACGTCGACACTTTGTAAATTGCCGTCGAGTTCTGTAGTTAGTGTGCTCGCTTGGCGATCGGGCGGCCGGGGTTCGACTCCCAGCTTGGTCGAAGTTTTTCATAATGCTTTTTATTCATAATGCTTTTTATATATTTATATATTTTTTTGTGATACATTTTTATTTACTTTTTATTTACTTTTTATACCCTTGCAGCGGGTATTGTAAAATTGGTCAGATGTTCGTAACGCACAGAAGGAGGCGTTTACGACCCCATAAAGTATATAAATTCTTGATCAGCATGAGAAGCTGAGTTGATATAGCCATGTCCGCAAAATGTTTTCTTCTAGACCTATATGATATAGTGGTCCGATCCTAAGGATTTTCATACTTTATCTTACCCGGGTAATAAAAAACCCCAAAAAAAGATTTCATCCCGATAGCTCTTAAGACGGCTGAGTAAAACGCATACGCACAGACGGACGGACAGATGGACATGGCTATATCAACTCAGCTTCTCAGGTCGTAAACGCCTCCTTCTGTGCGTTACGAACATCTGACCAATTTTACAATACCCTCTGCAAGGGTATAAAAAGTAAATAAAAATGTATCACAAAATATATAATGAATGAATGCACAGCAACTAGAATCACTGTCTGTTCAGCTCTCTAAAGTGGGAGAAATATGTGCATGCGAAACCAGATTGAGCAATGGAAAAACAGTTTTAATTGTGGCAATTTATATTTCACCCAATCAATCAATAAATAACATCACGGAATTCATTCATGAAAATTTAATAAAGTATACACCAGAAGTATCGCGGATACTTAGAAAAGATTACGATAAAGTTCCACTGATTTTAAGTGGCGATTTTAACGTAAATTTTGCAGCGGTTCCTTTAATTGACTTTCTCAATACAACATTCAGTTTAAAAATGTGTAACAATCGCACTGAATCAACAACACGATCAAAAACAACAATTGACGCGGTATTTCAAAGATATGTTGACAACATCGAAACCAAAGCATTTGTATCATATTTTAGCTATCATAAGCCACTCGTACCATTTGTTGAAATTGAAAACATTGGGGATGAATAATAATAAAATAAAGAAAATAAAACATGACCTTTATAATAGCAATATTATAATGAACCTATAATTATCCCCCTCCTAATGCTGCTTTCGTCTCATTCTCTCTCAGTTTGTTTTACGGAAGGTTTCACTTCTATCGTGTCTAACCGTTAGACGCCCTCTTTTTTTTTTTATTTTGGTCTCGCCGAATCTGGTTCCACCGCATCACATGTTGCTTGTTGTTCTGTGTCTATATCCTCTGTTTGTTGTTTGAGCTGGCTAATGTGTGCTTGTCTGCTCTTTCCTGTGACTTCATGCAGCCCAGCTTGCATATGACTGGGGATGTGAATCCCAGTACCGTGTAAGGCCCTCCAAATTGGGTGCTAGTTTTGCAGCAAATCCTTTTGCTGCATTCGACAGATGATGCTCCTTTGCCCATACCGCAGATCCAATCGCCGGCCTCCATTCTCGCCGTCTCAAATTATAATGACGTGCCTGATCTTGCGCCGCAGTCTCCATGTTCCTTCTGATGAGTTCGAAAAGTTCTTTCATCTGGTTGGCTTTTTCCTCTGGTGTTGCTTGTTTTTTTCCTGTGCCTTTTGTGACGCTGTCATATACGGCTCCCGGCATTCTTGGTTCTCGGCCTTGCACCACATATGCTGGCGTGAATCCAGTTGCTTGCGATTGGCTTGTGTTTATTGCCAATGTCTGGCCAGCACTCGTCCCAATTCCGCTGGTTGTCTCCTCCATATTGGGCAATCATTGTCTTGACAGCTGAGGCGTATATGGCGCTGTTAATTGGTGGCTGCTTCCCCATCCTTCTAGCATCTTCTTGAAGATCCTGCTCTTGAATTGGACTCCATTATGTGTTATGACTACTTTTGGTGTCCCGAATCTTGACAAAATCCTTTCTCTGAAGGCCTTCACCGAGTTCTCTGCAGGTGCCTTGCGCATGGGTATGATCTCTGTCCATTTCGAGAAACGGTCCATAATTACCAGCAGCATTGAATTTCCGTGTTTTGATCTGGGCAACGGCCCAACAAAGTCCGCGCATATTGTTGCCCATGGCTCCTCAGGCACCTGTGTTAACAATTTTATTGCCGCTTGTTGTTGATTAGGTTTGAATTGTAGACATGTCATGCATTTCCCGACGAAAATTCTGATGTCTCTTTGCATTCCCGGCCAGTAGTATCTAGCGGCGGTCCTAGCAATTGTTCGCCGGTTGCCCGTATGACCGGCCGCTGATGTGTGGTTTTCCTCCATTATTTGGTGTCGTAGACTCTTTGGCACACACATTTTCCATGCCACCACTTCTATAACGTTTCTATATAATTGGCTATTCTCCACCACATACTCTGTATATTTCTGTGGCTGTTGCTTGATTTTTTTCATCATATCCTGAATCCATCCAAACTCCTTATTGGCTTGTCGTAGCCTAGCACCGTTGTCTGTTATGCAATTGCATATTTCCATTGGTTGCCTCGACAGGGCGTCCGCTACTATGTTCAGCTTGCCTTTCCAATACGATATTTCAAAGTCGTACTGTTGTAGTTCTAATGCCCATCTTGCTATTCGACCTGTGGGACTGTCTATACTGTTTAACCATTTTAGTGCCATGTGATCGGTCACTTCTTTGAAATGGTATCCTTCTAGGTATGGCCTCAGTTTTCGTACAGCCCATACTATCGCCAGACACTCTTTTTCAGTTGCAGAATAATTTTTCTCCGACGAATTTAGTTCTCTAGATAGATATGATAGGACCCTCTCGCCATCTTCTGTGTTGTGTAGGAGGATTGCTCCTAGTCCCATGTTGCTTGCGTCTGTCTGTAGCACAAACAGTTTCGTGAAGTCCGGTCATGCTAACACTTGTCCATTTGTTAGTTTTTCTTTCACTGCGTCGAATACTTCCTGATGGTCTTCATTCCATGGTCACCTTGATTTTTTTCTTAAGTAGCGCGTTTAGTGGATGCGTTAGACTTGCAAATCCTGGTACGAATCTTCTGTACCATGAAGCTACCCCTATATATTGTCCTAATTCCTTCACACATGTTGGCGGTTTTAGCTGGGCTATTGCTGCTACTTTGTCCTACGTGTTACTACGTGTCCTAGAAACTTTAATTCCTTTCTGACGAACTGGCACTTCTCTGAGTTGATCCGGTGTATCCCCACTTTTGACGGTTTGTCCCCACCCTTTTTTTTGTGGGTTCAATTGTTTGTCTTCTTTGGTTATTTTTCCCATCGGTTTTGTCCAGCGCTCCTTCACTTCCCCATCTTGGTGGTACGAATGGGGGAATCGTCAGAGTAGCCATGTTCATTTTATGGAACGCCTCGGCCTCCTTGTGCTCACCGTTCTCGCCTGTCTGTGCTGCGCTCGTTCCTGGTTTTGGTTTGAACATTTTTGTGAACTTGTCGTCTAATCTCATCTTCTCTGCCGTGTCGTTCATGCTGACTCCGATTCTTTGGCCTGTCTGTAGCAGATCCTCCTTCTTCATGTGATAAATCCAACTTTTACCCATTTTAATCTCAGTATTCACCCTTTATTTCGTTTGAATTTCACCAGTATAGCACGTTGGGCGCCAGTTGTTGCAATTGTTCGCCGGTTGCCCGTATGACCGGCCGCTGATGTGTGGTTTTCCTCCATTATTTGGTGTCGTAGACTCTTTGGCACACACATTTTCCATGCCACCACTTCTATAACGTTTCTATATAATTGGCTATTTTCCACCACATACTCTGTATATTTCTGTGGCTGTTGCTTGATTTTTTTCATCATATCCTGAATCCATCCAAACTCCTTATTGGCTTGTCGTAGCCTAGCACCGTTGTCTATTATGCGATTGCATATTTGGTTGGCTGCCTCGACAGGGCGTCCTCTACTATGTTCAGCTTGCCTTTCCAATACGATATTTCAAAGTCGTACTGTTATAGTTCTAATGCCCATCTTGCTATTCGACCTGTGGGACTGTCTATACTGTTTAACCATTTTAGTGCCATGTGATCGGTCACTACTTTGAAATGGTATCCTTCTAGGTATGGCCTCAGTTTTCGTACAGCCCATACTATCGCCAGACACTCTTTTTCAGTTGCAGAATAATTTTTCTCCGACGAATTTAGTTCTCTAGATAGATATGATAGGACCCTCTCGCCATCTTCTGTGTTGTGTAGGAGGATTGCTCCTAGTCCCATGTTGCTTGCGTCTGTCTGTAGCACCAACAGTTTCGTGAAGTCCGGGCATGCTAACACTTGTCCATTTGTTAGTTTTTCTTTCACTGCGTCGAATACTTCCTGATGGTCTTCATTCCAGTGCCACCTTGTTTTTTTTTCTTAAGTAGCGCGTTTAGTGGATGCGTTAGACTTGCAAATCCTGGTACGAATCTTCTGTACCATGAAGCTACCCTTATATATTGTCGTAATTCCTTCACACATGTTGGCGGTTTTAGCTGGGCTATTGCTGCTACTTTGTCCTACGTATTACTACGTGTCCTAGAAACTTTAATTCCTTTCTGAAGAACTGGCACTTCTCTGAGTTGATCCGGTGTATCCCCACTTTTGACGGTTTGTCCGCACCCTTTTTTTTGTGGGTTCAATTGTTTGTCTTCTTCGGTTATTTTTCCCATCGGTTTTGTCCAGCGATCCTTCACTTCCCCATCTTGGTGGTACGAATGGGGGAATCGTCAGCGTAGCCATATTTATTTTATGGAACGTTGTTTATTTGTATACTTTGGGTTTTGGTGGAATATTTATATATTATTTTACACTGATTTGGGTTGCTGTTTATACTGGCTGCGTAATTATTTATTTTACATTCAGATTTGTTGCTGCTTGTGGAGTCTATAAGGTTACTCGTAAGGCCTTATAACTCGATGATTTGCTCGTACTTGTAGATTGCTAGGCGCCGAATACTCTTAAGGTTACTCGTAAGGCCAAAAGAGATTTGTTGCTTCGCTTCTTGCTGATCAAGACTCGATGACTTGATACCTTGATCTTGACTCGACGACTTGATCATGTCTTGACTCGCTGCTCGCCTTATATAGGCTTCCTGGGCCTCTAGAATCACTTGGTGTGATACCGCTATACAGCCGGTGAATTTCCATCGGCCCGTCGCTTTCATCCACGCTGTTGCCATGTGTGGTAAAAGTCCCGTCAAGTACTTGGCGCAACCGCATCCACTTTCTGGCCTGCTGTGCGTCCATTGAATTCTTGTCCTTGTTCCTTTGCTCTGCCCATAAAGCGCCTCTGTTGCTATGCGGCTTCCATCCTTTTCTCTCCAATTCTTGATTTCTCTGCTCTGGTCGCATGTCCTCTCTGGTTGCTAGGCGACGCTGCTTTTTCAAATGTCCTTCTCCATTTCGCTCGTTCTCTCAACTTTTGGGAATTGTTGCTCTTCTCCCAATGCATGGATATTTAATTTCATCTGAATAATATATTGATTTTCGTTTGTTTCGTTATAGTTAATTCAAGTCAAAATTAGCTAAATTCGTTCATCTACGTCATCAATATATTATCCGCCGTCCAGCATTATAGAGCGCGCTCGCATCATCCACCGTTACCCGCGCTCAAACTCCACACGCAAAGTGTAGGTGTGATGTGCCTGTGTTGCTGGATTCCATATACTCATGCATAATTTCACGCCCTACTGTGTTTGGAGGACAGCAGCCCTCTCCCTTGCGTGTATGCTCTCCAGCCGTTTGGTTCTTTCGCTCTCTGCCTCCCACGAATCTTCCCGCTGTAACGCAATTCGCTGTTGGTCGTATGCGGTCCAATCGAACATGTTGTGTCGTATCGTAATGTTGCGTGTTTTAATTGCAGCAACATGTTGCGAATAGTGATCTTTGGCAACATGTTGCCGGGCACCATGAATCATTGGTTTTACATATGTGTTGCTTCTTGTTAATTACATGTTTGTTGTGTGGAACATTATTGTGGAATATTATGTTCCTCACACTTCCCCCCTTCTTCTGGAGCGATTTGCCCGCCCCCGTTCTTAGTGACTTTTTGTTTTTTCGTTGGTTTTGGTTTTCATTGGACTCAGGTCGCATCTTTTTGTTGACCTTTTGGCATCTTTTTTTATGTTGGTTTCTGGTTTTTTATCTTTTCTATGGTTTCTGTCGGATTAGGGCATCTTTTCTTCCTTGATTTATGTTTATGGCCCGTTCCGGATCTTATTACTTTACTCGTTTAATTTACCTGTTTTTTTTTTTTTTTGAAGTGAAAACTTCTTTAGAATCGTTGGGAGTGATTTGAGACTCGATGAAACGAAAAAGCGACACTAAAAAGAGACACATATGGATCTTATAGTATTTAGCCTGCGAGAGAATGAGATGCAAATATATAAAATGCATTATGAATAAAAAGCATTATGAAAAACTTCGACCAAGCTGGGAGTCGAACCACGGCCGCCCGATCGCCAAGCGAGCACACTAACAACAGAGCCACGTCGACACTTTGTAAATTGCCGTCGAGTTCTGTAGTTAGTGTGCTCGCTTGGCGATCGGGCGGCCGGGGTTCGACTCCTTCTGTGCGTTACGAACATCTGACCAATTTTACAATACCCTCTGCAAGGGTATAAAAAGTAAATAAAAATGTATCACAAAATATATAATGAATGAATGCACAGCAACTAGAATCACTGTCTGTTCAGCTCTCTAAAGTGGGAGAAATATGTGCATGCGAAACCAGATTGAGCAATGGAAAAACAGTTTTAATTGTGGCAATTTATATTTCACCCAATCAATCAATAAATAACATCACGGAATTCATTCATGAAAATTTAATAAAGTATACACCAGAAGTATCGCGGATACTTAGAAAAGATTACGATAAAGTTCCACTGATTTTAAGTGGCGATTTTAACGTAAATTTTGCAGCGGTTCCTTTAATTGACTTTCTCAATACAACATTCAGTTTAAAAATGTGTAACAATCGCACTGAATCAACAACACGATCAAAAACAACAATTGACGCGGTATTTCAAAGATATGTTGACAACATCGAAACCAAAGCATTTGTATCATATTTTAGCTATCATAAGCCACTCGTACCATTTGTTGAAATTGAAAACATTGGGGATGAATAATAATAAAATAAAGAAAATAAAACATGACCTTTATAATAGCAATATATGATATGAATGAACCTATAATTATCCCCCTCCTAATGCTGCTTTCGTCTCATTCTCTCTCAGTTTGTTTTACGGAAGGTTTCACTTCTATCGTGTCTAACCGTTAGACGCCCTCTTTTTTTTTTATTTTGGTCTCGCCGAATCTGGTTCCACCGCATCACATGTTGCTTGTTCTGTGTCTATATCCTCTGTTTGTTGTTTGAGCTGGCTAATGTGTGCTTGTCTGCTCTTTCCTGTGACTTCATGCAGCCCAGCTTGCATATGACTGGGGATGTGAATCCCAGTACCGTGTAAGGCCCTCCAAATTGGGTGCTAGTTTTGCAGCAAATCCTTTTGCTGCATTCGACAGATGATGCTCCTTTGCCCATACCGCAGATCCAATCGCCGGCCTCCATTCTCGCCGTCTCAAATTATAATGACGTGCCTGATTTTGCGCCGCAGTCTCCATGTTCCTTCTGATGAGTTCGAAAAGTTCTTTCATCTGGTTGGCTTTTTCCCCTGGTGTTGCTTGTTTTTTTCCTGTGCCTTTTGTGACGCTGTCATATACGGCTCCCGGCATTCTTGGTTCTCGGCCTTGCACCACATATGCTGGCGTGAATCCAGTTGCTTGCGATTGGCTTGTGTTTATTGCCAATGTCTGGCCAGCACTCGTCCCAATTCCGCTGGTTGTCTCCTCCATATTGGGCAATCATTGTCTTGACAGCTGAGGCGTATATGGCGCTGTTAATTGGTGGCTGCTTCCCCATCCTTCTAGCATCTTCTTGAAGATCCTGCTCTTGAATTGGACTCCATTATGTGTTATGACTACTTTTGGTGTCCCGAATCTTGACAAAATCCTTTCTCTGAAGGCCTTCACCGAGTTCTCTGCAGGTGCCTTGCGCATGGGTATGATCTCTGTCCATTTCGAGAAACGGTCCATAATTACCAGCAGCATTGAATTTCCGTGTTTTGATCTGGGCAACGGCCCAACAAAGTCCGCGCATATTGTTGCCCATGGCTCCTCAGGCACCTGTGTTAACAATTTTATTGCCGCTTGTTGTTGATTAGGTTTGAATTGTAGACATGTCATGCATTTCCCGACGAAAATTCTGATGTCTCTTTGCATTCCCGGCCAGTAGTATCTAGCGGCGGTCCTAGCAATTGTTCGCCGGTTGCCCGTATGACCGGCCGCTGATGTGTGGTTTTCCTCCATTATTTGGTGTCGTAGACTCTTTGGCACACACATTTTCCATGCCACCACTTCTATAACGTTTCTATATAATTGGCTATTCTCCACCACATACTCTGTATTTTTCTGTGGCTGTTGCTTGATTTTTTTCATCATATGCTGAATCCATCCAAACTCCTTATTGGCTTGTCGTAGCCTAGCACCGTTGTCTGTTATGCAATTGCATATTTCCATTGGTTGCCTCGACAGGGCGTCCGCTACTATGTTCAGCTTGCCTTTCCAATACGATATTTCAAAGTCGTACTGTTGTAGTTCTAATGCCCATCTTGCTATTCGACCTGTGGGACTGTCTATACTGTTTAACCATTTTAGTGCCATGTGATCGGTCACTTCTTTGAAATGGTATCCTTCTAGGTATGGCCTCAGTTTTCGTACAGCCCATACTATCGCCAGACACTCTTTTTCAGTTGCAGAATAATTTTTCTCCGACGAATTTAGTTCTCTAGATAGATATGATAGGACCCTCTCGCCATCTTCTGTGTTGTGTAGGAGGATTGCTCCTAGTCCCATGTTGCTTGCGTCTGTCTGTAGCACAAACAGTTTCGTGAAGTCCGGTCATGCTAACACTTGTCCATTTGTTAGTTTTTCTTTCACTGCGTCGAATACTTCCTGATGGTCTTCATTCCATGGTCACCTTGATTTTTTTCTTAAGTAGCGCGTTTAGTGGATGCGTTAGACTTGCAAATCCTGGTACGAATCTTCTGTACCATGAAGCTACCCCTATATATTGTCCTAATTCCTTCACACATGTTGGCGGTTTTAGCTGGGCTATTGCTGCTACTTTGTCCTACGTGTTACTACGTGTCCTAGAAACTTTAATTCCTTTCTGACGAACTGGCACTTCTCTGAGTTGATCCGGTGTATCCCCACTTTTGACGGTTTGTCCCCACCCTTTTTTTTGTGGGTTCAATTGTTTGTCTTCTTTGGTTATTTTTCCCATCGGTTTTGTCCAGCGCTCCTTCACTTCCCCATCTTGGTGGTACGAATGGGGGAATCGTCAGAGTAGCCATGTTCATTTTATGGAACGCCTCGGCCTCCTTGTGCTCACCGTTCTCGCCTGTCTGTGCTGCGCTCGTTCCTGGTTTTGGTTTGAACATTTTTGTGAACTTGTCGTCTAATCTCATCTTCTCTGCCGTGTCGTTCATGCTGACTCCGATTCTTTGGCCTGTCTGTAGCAGATCCTCCTTCTTCATGTGATAAATCCAACTTTTACCCATTTTAATCTCAGTATTCACCCTTTATTTCGTTTGAATTTCACCAGTATAGCACGTTGGGCGCCAGTTGTTGCAATTGTTCGCCGGTTGCCCGTATGACCGGCCGCTGATGTGTGGTTTTCCTCCATTATTTGGTGTCGTAGACTCTTTGGCACACACATTTTCCATGCCACCACTTCTATAACGTTTCTATATAATTGGCTATTCTCCACCACATACTCTGTATATTTCAGTGGCTGTTGCTTGATTTTTTTCATCATATCCTGAATCCATCCAAACTCCTTATTGGCTTGTCGTAGCCTAGCACCGTTGTCTATTATGCGATTGCATATTTGGTTGGCTGCCTCGACAGGGCGTCCTCTACTATGTTCAGCTTGCCTTTCCAATACGATATTTCAAAGTCGTACTGTTGTAGTTCTAATGCCCATCTTGCTATTCGACCTGTGGGACTGTCTATACTGTTTAACCATTTTAGTGCCATGTGATCGGTCACTACTTTGAAATGGTATCCTTCTAGGTATGGCCTCAGTTTTCGTACAGCCCATACTATCGCCAGACACTCTTTTTCAGTTGCAGAATAATTTTTCTCCGACGAATTTAGTTCTCTAGATAGATATGATAGGACCCTCTCGCCATCTTCTGTGTTGTGTAGGAGGATTGCTCCTAGTCCCATGTTGCTTGCGTCTGTCTGTAGCACAAACAGTTTCGTGAAGTCTGGGCATGCTAACACTTGTCCATTTGTTAGTTTTTCTTTCACTGCGTCGAATACTTCCTGATGGTCTTCATTCCAGTGCCACCTTGTTTTTTTCTTAAGTAGCGCGTTTAGTGGATGCGTTAGACTTGCAAATCCTGGTACGAATCTTCTGTACCATGAAGCTACCCTTATATATTGTCGTAATTCCTTCACACATGTTGGCGGTTTTAGCTGGGCTATTGCTGCTACTTTGTCCTACGTATTACTACGTGTCCTAGAAACTTTAATTCCTTTCTGAAGAACTGGCACTTCTCTGAGTTGATCCGGTGTATCCCCACTTTTGACGGTTTGTCCGCACCCTTTTTTTTGTGGGTTCAATTGTTTGTCTTCTTCGGTTATTTTTCCCATCGGTTTTGTCCAGCGATCCTTCACTTCCCCATCTTGGTGGTACGAATGGGGGAATCGTCAGAGTAGCCATATTTATTTTATGGAACGCCTCGGCCTCCTTGTGCACACCGTTCTCGCCTGTCTGTGCTGCGCTCGTTCCTGGTTTTGGTTTGAACATTTTTGTGAACTTGTCGTCTAATCTACTTATCTCTTCCTTTTATTCTGGGTCAGACTCGTTGTTGTCTACCCATTCGCCTAGCTGTTTTCTCATCTTCTCTGCCGTGCCGTTCATGCTGACTCCGATTCTTTGGCCTGTCTGTAGCAGATCCTCCTTCTTCATGTGATAAATCCAACTTTTACCCATTTTAATCTCAGTATTCACCCTTTATTTCGTTTGAATTTCACCAGTATAGCACGTTGGGCGCCAGTTGTAACGATCCTTTTCGTCCTTCAGAATAATTTCAATTTGTAGGGCGAGGTTCGGCACAACAAATTTTATTTTGTGCCCCGTGAAATTATGACACAATGATTTATATGTATTAATTATGTTGGTGTTTATTTGTATACTTTGGGTTTTGGTGGAATATTTATATATTATTTTACACTGATTTGGGTTGCTGTTCATACTGGCTGCGTAATTATTTATTTTACATTCAGATTTGTTGCTGCTCGTGGAGTCTATAAGGTTACTCGTAAGGCCTTATAACTCGATGATTTGCTCGTACTTGTAGATTGCTAGGCGCCGAATACTCTTAAGGTTACTCGTAAGGCCAAAAGAGATTTGTTGCTTCGCTTCTTGCTGAACAGGACTCGATGACTTGATACCTTGATCTTGACTCGACGACTTGATCATGTCTTGACTCGCTGCTCGCCTTATATAGGCATCCTGGGCCTCTAGAATCACTTGGTGTGATACCTCTATACAGCCGGTGAATTTCCATCGGCTCGTCGCTTTCATCCACGCTGTTGCCATGTGTGGTAAAAGTCCCGTACAAGTCCTTGGCGCAGTCGCATCCACTTTCTGGCCTGCTGTGCGCCCATTGAATTCTTGTCCTTGTTCCTTTGCTCTGCCCATATAGCGCCTATGTTGCTATGCGGCTTCCATCCTTTTCTCTCAAATTCTTGATTTCTCTGCTCTGGTCGCATGTCCTCTCTGGTTGCTAGGCGACGCTGCTTTTTCAAATGTCCTTCTCCATTTCGCTCGTTCTCTCAACTTTTGGGAATTGTTGCTCTTCTCCCAATGCATGGATATTTAATTTCATCTGAATAATATATTGATTTTCGTTTGTTTCGTTATAATTAATTCAAGTCAAAATTAGCTAAATTCGTTCATCTACGTCATCAATATATTATCCGCCGTCCAGCATTATAGAGCGCGCTCGCATCATCCACCGTTACCCGCGCTCAAACTCCACACGCAAAGTGTAGGTGTGATGTGCCTGTGTTGCTGGATTCCATATACTCATGCATAATTTCACGCCCTACTGTGATTGGAGCACAGCAGCCCTCTCCCTTGCGTGTATGCTCTCCAGCCGTTTGGTTCTTTCGCTCTCTGCCTCCCACGAATCTTCCCGCTGTAACGCAATTCGCTGTTGGTCGTATGCGGTCCAATCGAACATGTTGTGTCGTATCGTAATGTTGCGTGTTTTAATTGCAGCAACATGTTGCGAAGAGTGATCTTTGGCAACATGTTGCCGGGCACCATGAATCATTGGTTTTACATATGTGTTGCTTCTTGTTTATTACATGTTTGTTGTGTGGAACATTATTGTGGAATATTATGTTCCTCACACTTCCCCCCTTCTTCTGGAGCGATTTGCCCGCCCCCGTTCTTAGTGACTTTTTGTTTTTTCGTTGGTTTTGGTTTTCATTGGACTCAGGTCGCATCTTTTTGTTGGCCTTTTGGCATCTTTTTTTATGTTGGTTTCTGGTTTTTTATCTTTTCTATGGTTTCTGTCGGATTAGGGCATCTTTTCTTCCTTGATTTATGTTTATGGCCCGTTCCTCATCTTATTACTTTACTCGTTTAATTTACCTGTTTCCTTTTTTTTTTTATTTTGGTCTCGCCGAATCTGGTTCCACCGCATCACATGTTACTTGTTGTTCTGTGTCTATATCCTCTGTTTGTTGTTTGAGCTGGCTAATGTGTGCTTGTCTGCTCTTTCCTGTGACTTCATGCAGCCCAGCTTGCATATGACTGGGGATGTGAATCCCAGTACCGTGTAAGGCCCTCCAAATTTGGGTGCTAGTTTTGCAGCAAATCCTTTTGCTGCATTCGACAGATGATGCTCCTTTGCCCATACCGCAGATCCAATCGCCGGCCTCCATTCTCGCCGTCTCAAATTATAATGACGTGCCTGATCTTGCGCCGCAGTCTCCATGTTCCTTCTGATGAGTTCGAAAAGTTCTTTCATCTGGTTGGCTTTTTCCTCTGGTGTTGCTTGTTTTTTTCCTGTGCCTTTTGTGACGCTGTCATATATGGCTCCCGGCATTCTTGGTTCTCGGCCTTGCACCACATATGCTGGCGTGAATCCAGTTGCTTGCGATTGGCTTGTGTTTGTTGCCAATGTCTGGCCAGCACTCGTCCCAATTCCGCTGGTTGTCTCCTCCATATTGGGCAATCATTGTCTTGACAGTTCTATTTACTCGTTAAGTCTGATTTTCCTGAGGCGTATATGGCGCTGTTAATTGGTGGCTGCTTCCCCATCCTTCTAGCACTTTCTTGAAGATCCTGCTCTTGAATTGGACTCCATTATGCGATATGACTACTTTTGGTGTCCCGAATCTTGACAAAATCCTTTTTCTGAAGGCCTTCACCGAGTTCTCTGCAGGTGCCTTGCGCATGGGTATGATCTCTGTCCATTTCGAGAAACGGTCCATAATTACCAGCAGCATTGAATTTCCGTGTTTTGATCTGGGCAACGGCCCAACAAAGTCCGCGCATATTGTTGCCCATGGCTCCTCAGGCACCTTTGTTAACAATTTTATTGCCGCTTGTTGTTGATTAGGTTTGAATTGTGGACATGTCATGCATTTCCCGACGAAAATTCTGATGTCTCTTTGCATTCCCGGCCAGTAGTAGGTCCTAGCAATTGTTCGCCGGTTGCCCGTATGACCGGCCGCTGATGTGTGGTTTTCCTTCATTATTTGGTGTCGTAGACTCTTTGGCACACACATTTTCCATGCCACCACTTCTATAACGTTTCTATATAATTGGCTATTCTCCACCACATACTCTGTATATTTCTGTGGCTGTTGCTTGATTTTTTTCATCATATCCTGAATCCATCCAAACTCCTTATTGGCTTGTCGTAGCCTAGCACCGTTGTCTGTTATGCGATTGCATATTTCCATTGGTTGCCTCGACAGGGCGTCCGCTACTATGTTCAGCTTGCCTTTCCAATACGATATTTCAAAGTCGTACTGTTGTAGTTCTAATGCTCATCTTGCTATTCGACCTGTGGGACTGTCTATACTGTTTAACCATTTTAGTGCCATGTGATCGGTCACTACTTTGAAATGGTATCCTTCTAGGTATGGCCTCAGTTTTCGTACAGCCCATACTAGCGCCAGACACTCTTTTTCAGTTGCAGAATAATTTTTCTCCGACGAATTTAGTTCTCTAGATAGATATGATAGGACCCTCTCGCCATCTTCTGTGTTGTGTAGGAGGATTGCTCCTAGTCCCATGTTGCTTGCGTCTGTCTGTAGCACAAACAGTTCCGTGAAGTCCGGTCATGCTAATACTTGTCCATTTGTTAGTTTTTCTTTCACTGCGTCGAATACTTCCTGATGGTCTTCATTCCATGGCCACCTTGTTTTTTTCTTAAGTAGCGCGTTTAGTGGATGCGTTAGACTTGCAAATCCTGGTACGAATCTTCTGTACCATGAAGCTACCCCTATATATTGTCGTAATTCCTTCACACATGTTGGCGGTTTTAGCTGGGCTATTGCTGCTACTTTGTCCTACGTGTTACTACGTGTCCTAGAAACTTTAATTCCTTTCTGAAGAACTGGCACTTCTCTGAGTTGATCCGGTGTATCCCCACTTTTGACGGTTTGTCCCCACCCTTTTTTTTGTGGGTTCAATTGTTTGTCTTCTTTGGTTATTTTTCCCATCGGTTTTGTCCAGCGCTCCTTCACTTCCCCATCTTGGTGGTACGAATGCGGGAATCGTCAGAGTAGCCATGTTCATTTTATGGAACGCCTCGGCCTCCTTGTGCTCACCGTTCTCGCCTGTCTGTGCTGCGCTCGTTCCTGGTTTTGGTTTGAACATTTTTGTGAACTTGTCGTCTAATCTGCTTATCTCTTCCTTCCATTCTGGGTCAGACTCGTTGTTGTCTACCCATTCGCCTAGCTGTTTTCTCATCTTCTCTGCCGTGCCGTTCATGCTGACTCCGATTCTTTGGCCTGTCTGTAGCAGATCCTCCTTCTTCATGTGATAAATCCAACTTTTACCCATTTTAATCTCAGTATTCACCCTTTATTTCGTTTGAATTTTACCAGTATAGCACGTTGGGCGCCAGTTGTAACGATCCTTTTCGTCCTTCAGAATAATTTCAATTTTTAGGGCGAGGTTCGGCACAACAAATTTTATTTTGTGCTCCGTGAAATTATGACACAATGATTTATATGTATAAATTATGTTGGTGTTTATTTGTATACTTTTTTTATTTTTTTTTTTCATTTTTTTGTCCAATTCAACTGCCGCCGTGTGCAGACGTGTTTTTTAATGCACTCCGCAAAAATTGATTGTAAAAAAAAAAAAAAAAGTCTGCGTTTGCAAAAAGTTGTGTAGGGCTCTCAGTCGCCTCAGAGACGCCTATTTACAATCATATGCTCTAATAGCAATCTAATAGCAATAAATACTAAGTTGCAACAACAAAGTGCGTAATTTTTACAAAAGCCATGTCCACCAATTCGGGCCCAAGCTCTCTCGATCCCCACCAACAACAGCTACAAGAACTAATTGTACAACAACAACGTGAGCGTCGACTCTCAGTCCAACGCAACAACGCGTACTTTTCGGTGGTGTCGCCGACCCCACCGAATGCTAACGTAAGCAATAACACCGAAAGTGCCAGTCACTCAGCAATTAACAGCAACTTACCGTGGAGAGAGCAGTGTGCTTCTCCATCAATATCGATAACTGGGTCACCGATTGCACCAACCAGCACCGTCAGCTCGTTGACAGCAACTACTGCAACGTCTGCCGAAGTATTGACCTGCCTCAAGCCGTCAACGACAAGTCGCCCAGAGTCAGCCACAATAGTAAACCCAACGACTTCTGTCCAAACTGGAATGGACAGATATATTAAAATAACTAAGCGGAAGCTAAGCCCGCAAAAGAAAAAAAGTGGCAATACGCCGAAAATAACCAAACCAAATGAACGAGTAGCACCCCTTAGCGGGAATCGTTTTAAAATTCTTGCCGATCAGCAAGACGATCAAGCCGGCGCTGTAGATAAAGTTAAATCGGCTAGACCACCCCCTTTATACATCCGTGGAGCCAACTGCAGCGCCCTGATTTCGAAGCTAGTAGAAACAGTAGGGGCAAATAACTTTGTTGTAACCCCTCTCAATAGGGGTAATATTAAAGAAATTAAATGTCAAGCCCAAACTGAGGACAATTTCCGCATCATCGAAAAGTACCTCCGTAATGCTAACATCAACTTCTATACCTACCAACTAAAAAGCAGTAAAGGGCTCCAGGTTGTGTTAAAGGGGATTGAGCCATCGGTCCCTACTCAAGAAATAGCAGACGCGTTGGTCGAAAAAGGGTTTGCGGTCAAGTCCGTTGTCAACATCATCAACAGGAACAAAGTCGCACAGCCGCTCTTTAAAATCGAGCTCCAACCAGATGCAAAGCGGTCGAAGCCAAATGAAGTGCACCCGATCTACAACCTACAGCTTCTATTGCACAGAAGAATCACCGTAGAGGAGCCCCATAAGAGACGCCAACCACCGCAGTGTAAAAACTGTGGAGGGAACCACACGGCCAACTACAGAGGATCCTGTCTTTAAGGATCTTAAATCACACCTTAACGGGCGGAAACCCCCAGCTGGACCAAAAATCATCTTCAACGCCTCCAAAACTACACCGGAGGTCTTCTTCGCCAAGGCTGCTAGATCATCCAACATGACTGCTACAACCAGTCCTAGTGTATCCTTCGCTAGTGTGCTCCGAACTGGACAGACGGAGCCCGCGAAAGAGACCCCGTCACTCCGCCATCTACAGAATCCGCAACCTAGCGCACCAGAGCTTGGCCAGCAAACTCCAAGTGGTCTAGAGGCCCTATTGATCTCACTCAATCAAAACATGACCACTTTTATGACGTTCATGCAAAACTGTATGCACGAACTGATGCGGAATCAAAACCTGCTTATCCAGAAGCTTATCGAGAATAAATAATGGCTTCCCTACGTCTATGTCTTTGGAATGCTAACGGCATCTCCAAGCACAAAAATGAACTGCAACTATTCCTAGACTCATGTGAAATCGACGTTTTGCTGATTTCGGAAACACATTTAACATCAAAAAATAATTTTCAAATACCAAAATATACCTTCTACGCAACAAACCATCCAGACGGAAAAGCTCATGGCGGGACCGGTATCCTAATCAAAAACCGTATAAAACACTCGTTCCTCAACAGATTTGAAACACAGCACCTACAAGCAACTGCTATAACCGTCCAAACCAGCTGCGGCAACACTACATTGGTCGCCCTTTACTGTCCACCACGCTTCTCAATCTCTGAAAAGGAATTTACCGATTTCTTTAACACACTCGGAGATCGCTTCATTGCAGCAGGGGACTATAACGCCAAACATACGCACTGGGGATCTCGCCTGGTAAATCCTAAAGGAAAGCAGTTGTACAACACAATAGTCAACCCTCTCAATAAGATGGATTGCGTCTCACCGGGTAGGCCTACTTATTGGCCCACAGATCCACAGAAAGTGCCCGACTTGATTGATTTCGCAGTAACCAAGAGGATTCCACGTAATCGGATCACTGCGGAAACACTGCTAGATTTAACTTCCGATCACTCTCCAGTGCTATTCACATTATTAACAAGACCTCAAGTACTTGATCGCCCATATAGGCTTACAAACAACAAAACAAATTGGCTTAAATTTAAAATGTACATGAGTGCCCACATTGACTGTTCGCCGAAACTGGATGCTGCAGAGGACATTGATATGTGCGTCTCTGCACTTGAGTCGATGATGGGAGCTGCAGCAAGAGTATCTACTCCACATGCCTCTTCTTACACCAAACCTGTTGACAGGCCTACGAACCGGCGGATAGAACAATTAGTAACGGAAAAACGACGTCTAAGAAGAGAATGGCAGATTACTCGATCACCAGCAGCAAAACTTCGCCTAAGGCAAGCTCATCGCAACCTCTCCAAGGCGTTAAGACAAGAGGAAAGCTGGGCTCAAAGGAAATACATAGAAAAGCTCAGTCCAACCAGCACTAAACATCCTCTGTGGAAAGCCCACCCAACTTTAAGCGCTCCTACAGAGACAATTTCACCGATAAGGAGTCCAACCGGTGGATGGGCCCGCAGTGACGAAGAGAGGGCATCCGTATTTGCCACACATCTTAAAATGGTTTTCCAGCCAAATCCAACATCAAACTCATCTGTACTTCCCCCTTCGAACACATTAACGGATAGTGAGTACTCGGAACTCCAATCGGACGAGATCACTGCAGTTATTAAAAACCACATAAAGCCGAAAAAAGCCCCTGGCCATGACCTAATCACACCGAAAATGATCCTAGAACTCCCTATCATTGCAATACAATATATCTGCAAACTGTTCAACGCTATAATAAAAATTGGCTACTTCCCAAGAACATGGAAAAAGTCCACTATCATCATGATTCCTAAAGTGGGAAAGGACAAAACCCAGCCATCATCCTATAGGCCAATTAGTTTGCTGCCATGTCTTTCGAAGCTTTTTGAAAAGGTCCTGCAGATCCGCCTAAACTCATTTCTGGCATCGGAGAACACAATCCCTTCACACCAGTTTGGCTTCCGCGAAAAACATGATACAATTGAACAAGTCAAGTCATAACATCCGAAATACGAACAGCATTCGAACTAAAAGAATACTGTGCGGCTGTCTTTCTCGACGTTGCCCAGGCTTTCGATAGAGTTTGGCTGGAGGGTCTGATGTTCAAAATCCGGCAAAAACTGCCACAGTACACACACAAACTCATGGAATCTTACCTTTACAATAGGAAATTCGCTGTAAGATGTAATGGCTCCGTCTCCGCTGATTTTGAAATCAAAGCTGGTGTACCGCAAGGCAGTGTACTCGGCCCATTGCTCTACCTGCTGTACACTGCAGACCTACCAACGAGTTTAGGACTTACAACGTCCACTTTTGCCGATGACATGGCAATCCTTAGCAGATCCAAATGCCCAATACAAGCCTCTGCAAAACTAGAGGAACACCTTAAGGTGGTAGAGGAATGGCTAGCAACCTGGCGTATCCGGGTCAACAAGCAGAAATGCAAACATGTTACATTTACGCTTAACAGAAGAAACTGCCCAGCTCTAATGCTAAACAACGTACCAGTTCCTCAAGCCGTGGATGTCACTTACCTTGGCATCCACCTAGACAGAAGACTAACTTGGCGCAAGCACATCGAAGCAAAAAAGTCACAGCTTAAACTGAAAGCGAGTAGCCTACATTGGATCATCAATGCTCGGTCCCCTCTACGTCTGGAGTATAAAGTCCTCCTATACAACTCCGTACTGAAACCCATCTGGACTTACGGAGCCGTACTATGGGGAAATGCAAGTACCAGCAATGTCGATATTATACAAAGAGCGCAGTCGAAGATTTTAAGATCAATCACGGGGGCACGAACTAATAATAGAACTCGTCTTAAAAGAAATGACAGACCAACCCTATAACAAGTGATTAGGGCCGCCTGCACTATCCCCAGGATTTATCTTAAGTACTAGTCTAAGAAAAATATCTCAAACTTGTTGTTAGGCTCTAATTTAAGAGTAGATTCAACAAATATATATTAAACGTTAAAAAAAAAAAAAAAAAAAAAAAAAAAAAAAATTGTATACTTTGGGTTTTGGTGGAATATTTATATATTATTTTACACTGATTTGGGTTGCTGTTTATACTGGCTGCGTAATTATTTATTTTACATTCAGATTTGTTGCTGCTTGTGGAGTCTATAAGGTTACTCGTAAGGCCTTATAACTCGATGATTTGCTCGTACTAGTAGATTGCTAGGCGCCGAATACTCTTAAGGTTACTCGTAAGGCCAAAAGAGATTTGGTGCTTCGCTTCTTGCTGATCAGGACTCGATGACTTGATACCTTGATCTTGACTCGACGACTTGATGATGTCCTGACTCGCTGCTCGCCTTATATAGGCATCTTGGGCCTCTAGAATCACTTGGTGTGATACCGCTATACAGCCGGTGAATTTCCATCGGCCCGTCGCTTTCATCCACGCTGTTGCCATGTGTGGTGAATGTCCCGAACAAGTCCTTGGCGCAACCGCATCCACTTTCTGGCCTGCTGTGCGCCCATTGAATTCTTGTCCTTGTTTCTCTACTCTGCCCAAATAGCGCCTCTGTTGCTATGCGGCTTCCATCCTTTTCTCTCCAATTCTTGATTTCTCTGCTCTGGTCGCATGTCCTCTCTGGTTGCTAGGCGACGCTGCTTTTTCAAATGTCCTTCTCCATTTCGCTCGTTCTCTCAACTTTTGGGAATTGTTGCTTTTCTCCCAATGCATGGATATTTAATTTCATCTGAATAATATATTGATTTTCGTTTGTTTCGTTATAGTTAATTCAAGTCAAAATTAGCTAAATTCGTTCATCTACGTCATCAATATATTATCCGCCGTCCAGCATTATAGAGCGCGCTCGCATCATCCACCGTTACCCGCGCTCAATCTCCACACGCAAAGTGTAGGTGTGATGTGCCTGTGTTGCTGGATTCCATATACTCATGCATAATTTCACGCTTTACTGTGATTGGAGCACAGCAGCCCTCTCCCTTGCGTGTATGCTCTCCAGCCGTTTGGTTCTTTCGCTCTCTGCCTCCCAACGCAATTCGCTGTTGGTCGTATGCGGTCCAATCGAACATGTTGTGTCGTATCGTAATGTTGCGTGTTTTAATTGCAGCAACATGCTGCGAAGAGTGATCTTTGGCAACATGTTGCCGGGCACCATGAATCATTGGTTTTACATATGTGTTGCTTCTTGTTAATTACATGTTTGTTGTGTGGAACATTATTGTGGAATATTATGTTCCTCACACTTCCCCCCTTCTTCTGGAGCGATTTGCCCGCCCCCGTTCTTAGTGACTTTTTGTTTTTTCGTTGGTTTTGGTTTTCATTGGACTCAGGTCGCATCTTTTTGTTGACCTTTTGGCATCTTTTTTTATGTTGGTTTCTGGTTTTTTATCTTTTCTATGGTTTCTGTCGGATTAGGGCATCTTTTCTTCCTTGATTTATGTTTATGGCCCGTTCCGGATCTTATTACTTTACTCGTTTAATTTACCTGTTTTTTTTTTTTTTTTGAAGTGAAAACTTCTTTAGAATCGTTGGGAGTGATTTGAGACTCGATGAAACGAAAAAGCGACACTAAAAAGAGACACATATAGATCTTATAGTATTTAGCCTGCGAGAGAATGAGATGCAAATATATAAAATGCATTATGAATAAAAAGCATTATGAAAAACTTCGACCAAGCTGGGAGTCGAACCACGGCCGCCCGATCGCCAAGCGAGCACACTAACAACAGAGCCACGTCGAAACTTTGTAAATTGCCGTCGAGTTCTGTAGTTAGTGTGCTCGCTGCGAGAGAATGAAATGCAAATATATAAAAAGCATTACGAAAAACTTCGACCAAGCTGGGAGGCGAACCCCGTCCGCCCGATCGCCAAGCGAGCACACTAACAACAGAGCCACGTCGACACTTTGTAAATTGCCGTCGAGTTCTGTAGTTAGTGTGCTCGCTTGGCGATCGGGCGGCCGGGGTTCGACTCCCAGCTTGGTCGAAGTTTTTCATAATGCTTTTTATTCATAATGCTTTTTATATATTTATATATTTTTTTGTGATACATTTTTATTTACTTTTTATTTACTTTTTATACCCTTGCAGCGGGTATTGCAAAATTGGTCAGATGTTCGTAACGCACAGAAGGAGGCGTTTACGACCCCATAAAGTATATAAATTCTTGATCAGCATGAGAAGCTGAGTTGATATAGTCATGTCCGCAAAATGTTTTCTTCTAGACCTATATGATATAGTGGTCCGATCCTAAGGATTTTCATACTTTATCTTACCCGGGTAATAAAAAACCCCAAAAAAGATTTCATCCCGATAGCTCTTAAGACGGCTGAGTAAAACGCATACGCGCAGACGGACGGACAGATGGACATGGCTATATCAACTCAGCTTCTCAGGTCGTAAACGCCTCCTTCTGTGCGTTACGAGCATCTGACCAATTTTACAATACCCTCTGCAAGGGTATAAAAAGTAAATAAAAATGTATCACAAAATATATAATGAATGAATGCACAGCAACTAGAATCACTGTCTGTTCAGCTCTCTAAAGTGGGAGAAATATGTGCATGCGAAACCAGATTGAGCAATGGAAAAACAGTTTTAATTGTGGCAATTTATATTTCACCCAATCAATCAATAAATAGCATCACGGAATTCATTCATGAAAATTTAATAAAGTATACACCAGAAGTATCGCGGATACTTAGAAAAGATTACGATAAAGTTCCAATGATTTTAAGTGGCGATTTTAACGTAAATTTTGCATTGGACACAGCGGTTCCTTTAATTGACTTTCTCAATACAACATTCAGTTTAAAAATGTGTAACAATCGCACTGAATCAACAACACGATCAAAAACAACAATTGACGCGGTATTTCAAAGATATGTTGACAACATCGAAACCAAAGCATTTGTATCATATTTTAGCTATCATAAGCCACTCGTATCATTTGTTAAAATTGAAAACATTGGGGATGAATAATAATAAAATAAAGAAAATAAATCATGACCTTTATAATAGCAATATTATAATGAACCTATAATTATCCCGCTCCTAATGCTGCTTTCGTCTCATTCTCTCTCAGTTTGTTTTACGGAAGGCTTCACTTCTATCGTGTCTAACCGTTAGACGCCCTCTTTTTTTTTTATTTTGGTCTCGCCGAATCTGGTTCCACCGCATCACATGTTGCTTGTAGTTCTGTGTCTATATCCTCTGTTTGTTGTTTGAGCTGGCTAATGTGTGCTTGTCTGCTCTTTCCTGTGACTTCATGTCGTAGCTTGCATATGACTGGGGATGTGAATCCCAGTACCGTGTAAGGCCCTCCAAATTTGGGTGCTAGTTTTGCAGCAAATCCTTTTGCTGCATTCGACAGATGATGCTCCTTTGCCCATACCGCAGATCCAATCGCCGGCCTCCATTCTCGCCGTCTCAAATTATAATGACGTGCCTGATCTTGCGCCGCAGTCTCCATGTTCCTTCTGATGAGTTCGAAAAGTTCTTTCATCTGGTTAGCTTTTTCCTCTGGTGTTGCTTGTTTTTTTCCTGTGCCTTTTGTGACGCTGTCATATATGGCTCCCGGCATTCTTGGTTCTCGGCCTTGCACCACATATGCTGGCGTGAATCCAGTTGCTTGCGATTGTCTTGTGTTTATTGCCAATGTCTGGCCAGCACTCGTCCCAATTCCGCTGGTTGTCTCCTGCATATTGGGCAATCATTGTCTTGACAGTTCTATTTACTCTTCTGGCCAGCACTCGTCCCAATTCCGCTGGTTGTCTCCTGCATATTGGGCAATAATTGTCTTGACAGTTCTATTTACTCGTTAAGTCTGATTTTCCTGAGGCGTATATGGCGCTGTTAATTGGTGGCTGCTTTCCCATCCTTCTAGCATCTTCTTGAAAATCCTGCTCTTGAATTGGACTCCATTATGCGTTATGACTACTTTTGGTGTCCCGAATCTTGACAAAATCCTTTCTCTGAAGGCCTTCACCGAGTTCTCTGCAGGTGCCTTGCGCATGGGTATGATCTCTGTCCATTTCGAGAAACGGTCCATAATTACCAGCAGCATTGAATTTCCGTGTTTTGATCTGGGCAACGGCCCAACAAAGTCCGCGCATATTGTTGCCCATGGCTTCTCAGGCACCTGTGTTAACAATTTTATTGCCGCTTGTTGTTGATTAGGTTTGAATTGTGGACATGTCATGCATTTCCCGACGAAAATTCTGATGTCTCTTTGCATTCCCGGCCAGTAGTAGGTCCTAGCAATTGTTCGCCGGTTATTTGGTGTTCCTCCATTATTTGGTGTCGTAGACTCTTTGGCACACACATTTTCCATGCCACCACTTCTATAACGTTTCTATATAATTGGCTATTCTCCACCACATACTCTGTATATTTCTGTGGCTGTTGCTTGATTTTTTTCATCATATCCTGAATCCATCCAAACTCCTTATTGGCTTGTCGTAGCCTAGCACCGTTGTCTGTTATGCGATTGCATATTTCCATTGGTTGCCTCGACAGGGCGTCCGCTACTATGTTCAGCTTGCCTTTCCAATACGATATTTCAAAGTCGTACTGTTGTAGTTCTAATGCCCATCTTGCTATTCGACCTGTGGGACTGTCTATACTGTTTAACCATTTTAGTGCCATGTGATCGGTCACTACTTTGAAATGGTATCCTTCTAGGTATGGCCTCAGTTTTCGTACAGCCCATACTATCGCCAGACACTCTTTTTCAGTTGCAGAATAATTTTTCTCCGACGAATTTAGTTCTCTAGATAGATATGATAGGACCCTCTCGCCATCTTCTGTGTTGTGAAGGAGGATTGCTCCTAGTCCCATGTTGCTTCTTTGCATGTTGCTTCGTTTGCGTCTGTCTGTAGCACAAACAGTTTCGTGAAGTCCGGGCATGCTAACACTTGTCCATTTGTTAGTTTTTCTTTCACTGCGTCGAATACTTCCTGATGGTCTTCATTCCATGGTCACCTTGTTTTTTTCTTAAGTAGCGCGTTTAGTGGATGCGTTAGACTTGCAAATCCTGGTACGAATCTTCTGTACCATGAAGCTACCCCTATATATTGTCGTAATTCCTTCACACATGTTGGCGGTTTTAGCTGGGCTATTGCTGCTACTTTGTCCTACGTGTTACTACGTGTCCTAGAAACTTTAATTCCTTTCTGAAGAACTGGCACTTCTCTGAGTTGATCCGGTGTATCCCCACTTTTGACGGTTTGTCCCCACCCTATTTTTTGTGGGTTCAATTGTTTGTCTTCTTTGGTTATTTTTTCCATCGGTTTTGTCCAGCGCTCCTTCACTTCCCCATCTTGGTGGTACGAATGGGGGAATCGTCAGAGTAGCCATGTTCATTTTATGGAACGCCTCGGCCTCCTTGTGCACACCGTTCTCGCCTGTCTGTGTTGCGCTCGTTCCTGGTTTTGTTTTGAACATTTTTGTGAACTTGTCGTCTAATCTGCTTATCTCTTCCTTTTATTCTGGGTCAGACTCGTTGTTGTCTACCCATTCGCCTAGCTGTTTTCTCATCTTCTCTGCCGTGCCGTTCATGCTGACTCCGATTCTTTGGCCTGTCTGTAGCAGATCCTCCTTCTTCATGTGATAAGTCCAACTTTTACCCATTTTAATCTCAGTATTCACCCTTTATTTCGTTTGAATTTCACCAGTATAGCACGTTGGGCGCCAGTTGTAACGATCCTTTTTCGTCCTTCAGAATAATTTCAATTTTTAGGGCGAGGTTCAGCACAACAAATTTTATTTTGTGCCCCGTGAAATTATGACACAATGATTTATATGTATAAATTATGTTGGTGTTTATTTGTATACTTTGGGTTTTGGTGGAATATTTATATATTATTTTACACTGATTTGGGTTGCTGTTTATACTGGCTGCGTAATTATTTATTTTACATTCAGATTTGTTGCTGCTTGTGGAGTCTATAAGGTTACTCGTAAGGCCTTATAACTCGATGATTTGCTCGTACTTGTAGATTGCTAGGCGCCGAATACTCTTAAGGTTACTCGTAAGGCCAAAAGAGATTTGTTGCTTCGCTTCTTGCTGATCAAGACTCGATGACTTGATACCTTGATCTTGACTCGACGACTTGATCATGTCTTGACTCGCTGCTCGCCTTATATAGGCTTCCTGGGCCTCTAGAATCACTTGGTGTGATACCGCTATACAGCCGGTGAATTTCCATCGGCCCGTCGCTTTCATCCACGCTGTTGCCATGTGTGGTAAAAGTCCCGTACAAGTACTTCGCGCAACCGCATCCACTTTCTGGCCTGCTGTGCGTCCATTGAATTCTTGTCCTTGTTTCTCTGCTCTGCCCAAATAGCGCCTCTGTTGCTATGCGGCTTCCATCCTTTTCTCTCCAATTCTTGATTTCTCTGCTCTGGTCGCATGTCCTCTCTGTTTGCTAGGCGACGCTGCTTTTTCAAATGTCCTTCTCCATTTCGCTCGTTCTCTCAACTTTTGGGAATTGTTGCTTTTCTCCCAATGCATGGATATTTAATTTCATCTGAATAATATATTGATTTTCGTTTGTTTCGTTATAGTTAATTCAAGTCAAAATTAGCTAAATTCGTTCATCTACGTCATCAATATATTATCCGCCGTCCAGCATTATAGAGCGCGCTCGCATCATCCACCGTTACCCGCGCTCAATCTCCACACGCAAAGTGTAGGTGTGATGTGCCTGTGTTGCTGGATTCCATATACTCATGCATAATTTCACGCTTTACTGTGATTGGAGCACAGCAGCCCTCTCCCTTGCGTGTATGCTCTCCAGCCGTTTGGTTCTTTCGCTCTCTGCCTCCCAACGCAATTCGCTGTTGGTCGTATGCGGTCCAATCGAACATGTTGTGTCGTATCGTAATGTTGCGTGTTTTAATTGCAGCAACATGCTGCGAAGAGTGATCTTTGGCAACATGTTGCCGGGCACCATGAATCATTGGTTTTACATATGTGTTGCTTCTTGTTAATTACATGTTTGTTGTGTGGAACATTATTGTGGAATATTATGTTCCTCACACTTCCCCCTTCTTCTGGAGCGATTTGCCCGCCCCCGTTCTTAGTGACTTTTTGTTTTTTCGTTGGTTTTGGTTTTCATTGGACTCAGGTCGCATCTTTTTGTTGACCTTTTGGCATCTTTTTTTATGTTGGTTTCTGGTTTTTTATCTTTTCTATGGTTTCTGTCGGATTAGGGCATCTTTTCTTCCTTGATTTATGTTTATGGCCCGTTCCGGATCTTATTACTTTACTCGTTTAATTTACCTGTTTTTTTTTTTTTTTTGAAGTGAAAACTTCTTTAGAATCGTTGGGAGTGATTTGAGACTCGATGAAACGAAAAAGCGACACTAAAAAGAGACACATATAGATCTTATAGTATTTAGCCTGCGAGAGAATGAGATGCAAATATATAAAATGCATTATGAATAAAAAGCATTATGAAAAACTTCGACCAAGCTGGGAGTCGAACCACGGCCGCCCGATCGCCAAGCGAGCACACTAACAACAGAGCCACGTCGAAACTTTGTAAATTGCCGTCGAGTTCTGTAGTTAGTGTGCTCGCTGCGAGAGAATGAAATGCAAATATATAAAAAGCATTACGAAAAACTTCGACCAAGCTGGGAGGCGAACCCCGTCCGCCCGATCGCCAAGCGAGCACACTAACAACAGAGCCACGTCGACACTTTGTAAATTGCCGTCGAGTTCTGTAGTTAGTGTGCTCGCTTGGCGATCGGGCGGCCGGGGTTCGACTCCCAGCTTGGTCGAAGTTTTTCATAATGCTTTTTATTCATAATGCTTTTTATATATTTATATATTTTTTTGTGATACATTTTTATTTACTTTTTATTTACTTTTTATACCCTTGCAGCGGGTATTGCAAAATTGGTCAGATGTTCGTAACGCACAGAAGGAGGCGTTTACGACCCCATAAAGTATATAAATTCTTGATCAGCATGAGAAGCTGAGTTGATATAGTCATGTCCGCAAAATGTTTTCTTCTAGACCTATATGATATAGTGGTCCGATCCTAAGGATTTTCATACTTTATCTTACCCGGGTAATAAAAAACCCCAAAAAAAGATTTCATCCCGATAGCTCTTAAGACGGCTGAGTAAAACGCATACGCGCAGACGGACGGACAGATGGACATGGCTATATCAACTCAGCTTCTCAGGTCGTAAACGCCTCCTTCTGTGCGTTACGAGCATCTGACCAATTTTACAATACCCTCTGCAAGGGTATAAAAAGTAAATAAAAATGTATCACAAAATATATAATGAATGAATGCACAGCAACTAGAATCACTGTCTGTTCAGCTCTCTAAAGTGGGAGAAATATGTGCATGCGAAACCAGATTGAGCAATGGAAAAACAGTTTTAATTGTGGCAATTTATATTTCACCCAATCAATCAATAAATAGCATCACGGAATTCATTCATGAAAATTTAATAAAGTATACACCAGAAGTATCGCGGATACTTAGAAAAGATTACGATAAAGTTCCAATGATTTTAAGTGGCGATTTTAACGTAAATTTTGCATTGGACACAGCGGTTCCTTTAATTGACTTTCTCAATACAACATTCAGTTTAAAAATGTGTAACAATCGCACTGAATCAACAACACGATCAAAAACAACAATTGACGCGGTATTTCAAAGATATGTTGACAACATCGAAACCAAAGCATTTGTATCATATTTTAGCTATCATAAGCCACTCGTATCATTTGTTAAAATTGAAAACATTGGGGATGAATAATAATAAAATAAAGAAAATAAATCATGACCTTTATAATAGCAATATTATAATGAACCTATAATTATCCCGCTCCTAATGCTGCTTTCGTCTCATTCTCTCTCAGTTTGTTTTACGGAAGGCTTCACTTCTATCGTGTCTAACCGTTAGACGCCCTCTTTTTTTTTTATTTTGGTCTCGCCGAATCTGGTTCCACCGCATCACATGTTGCTTGTAGTTCTGTGTCTATATCCTCTGTTTGTTGTTTGAGCTGGCTAATGTGTGCTTGTCTGCTCTTTCCTGTGACTTCATGTCGTAGCTTGCATATGACTGGGGATGTGAATCCCAGTACCGTGTAAGGCCCTCCAAATTTGGGTGCTAGTTTTGCAGCAAATCCTTTTGCTGCATTCGACAGATGATGCTCCTTTGCCCATACCGCAGATCCAATCGCCGGCCTCCATTCTCGCCGTCTCAAATTATAATGACGTGCCTGATCTTGCGCCGCAGTCTCCATGTTCCTTCTGATGAGTTCGAAAAGTTCTTTCATCTGGTTAGCTTTTTCCTCTGGTGTTGCTTGTTTTTTTCCTGTGCCTTTTGTGACGCTGTCATATATGGCTCCCGGCATTCTTGGTTCTCGGCCTTGCACCACATATGCTGGCGTGAATCCAGTTGCTTGCGATTGTCTTGTGTTTATTGCCAATGTCTGGCCAGCACTCGTCCCAATTCCGCTGGTTGTCTCCTGCATATTGGGCAATCATTGTCTTGACAGTTCTATTTACTCTTCTGGCCAGCACTCGTCCCAATTCCGCTGGTTGTCTCCTGCATATTGGGCAATAATTGTCTTGACAGTTCTATTTACTCGTTAAGTCTGATTTTCCTGAGGCGTATATGGCGCTGTTAATTGGTGGCTGCTTTCCCATCCTTCTAGCATCTTCTTGAAAATCCTGCTCTTGAATTGGACTCCATTATGCGTTATGACTACTTTTGGTGTCCCGAATCTTGACAAAATCCTTTCTCTGAAGGCCTTCACCGAGTTCTCTGCAGGTGCCTTGCGCATGGGTATGATCTCTGTCCATTTCGAGAAACGGTCCATAATTACCAGCAGCATTGAATTTCCGTGTTTTGATCTGGGCAACGGCCCAACAAAGTCCGCGCATATTGTTGCCCATGGCTTCTCAGGCACCTGTGTTAACAATTTTATTGCCGCTTGTTGTTGATTAGGTTTGAATTGTGGACATGTCATGCATTTCCCGACGAAAATTCTGATGTCTCTTTGCATTCCCGGCCAGTAGTAGGTCCTAGCAATTGTTCGCCGGTTATTTGGTGTTCCTCCATTATTTGGTGTCGTAGACTCTTTGGCACACACATTTTCCATGCCACCACTTCTATAACGTTTCTATATAATTGGCTATTCTCCACCACATACTCTGTATATTTCTGTGGCTGTTGCTTGATTTTTTTCATCATATCCTGAATCCATCCAAACTCCTTATTGGCTTGTCGTAGCCTAGCACCGTTGTCTGTTATGCGATTGCATATTTCCATTGGTTGCCTCGACAGGGCGTCCGCTACTATGTTCAGCTTGCCTTTCCAATACGATATTTCAAAGTCGTACTGTTGTAGTTCTAATGCCCATCTTGCTATTCGACCTGTGGGACTGTCTATACTGTTTAACCATTTTAGTGCCATGTGATCGGTCACTACTTTGAAATGGTATCCTTCTAGGTATGGCCTCAGTTTTCGTACAGCCCATACTATCGCCAGACACTCTTTTTCAGTTGCAGAATAATTTTTCTCCGACGAATTTAGTTCTCTAGATAGATATGATAGGACCCTCTCGCCATCTTCTGTGTTGTGAAGGAGGATTGCTCCTAGTCCCATGTTGCTTCTTTGCATGTTGCTTCGTTTGCGTCTGTCTGTAGCACAAACAGTTTCGTGAAGTCCGGGCATGCTAACACTTGTCCATTTGTTAGTTTTTCTTTCACTGCGTCGAATACTTCCTGATGGTCTTCATTCCATGGTCACCTTGTTTTTTTCTTAAGTAGCGCGTTTAGTGGATGCGTTAGACTTGCAAATCCTGGTACGAATCTTCTGTACCATGAAGCTACCCCTATATATTGTCGTAATTCCTTCACACATGTTGGCGGTTTTAGCTGGGCTATTGCTGCTACTTTGTCCTACGTGTTACTACGTGTCCTAGAAACTTTAATTCCTTTCTGAAGAACTGGCACTTCTCTGAGTTGATCCGGTGTATCCCCACTTTTGACGGTTTGTCCCCACCCTTTTTTTTGTGGGTTCAATTGTTTGTCTTCTTTGGTTATTTTTTCCATCGGTTTTGTCCAGCGCTCCTTCACTTCCCCATCTTGGTGGTACGAATGGGGGAATCGTCAGAGTAGCCATGTTCATTTTATGGAACGCCTCGGCCTCCTTGTGCACACCGTTCTCGCCTGTCTGTGTTGCGCTCGTTCCTGGTTTTGTTTTGAACATTTTTGTGAACTTGTCGTCTAATCTGCTTATCTCTTCGTTTTATTCTGGGTCAGACTCGTTGTTGTCTACCCATTCGCCTAGCTGTTTTCTCATCTTCTCTGCCGTGCCGTTCATGCTGACTCCGATTCTTTGGCCTGTCTGTAGCAGATCCTCCTTCTTCATGTGATAAGTCCAACTTTTACCCATTTTAATCTCAGTATTCACCCTTTATTTCGTTTGAATTTCACCAGTATAGCACGTTGGGCGCCAGTTGTAACGATCCTTTTTCGTCCTTCAGAATAATTTCAATTTTTAGGGCGAGGTTCAGCACAACAAATTTTATTTTGTGCCCCGTGAAATTATGACACAATGATTTATATGTATAAATTATGTTGGTGTTTATTTGTATACTTTGGGTTTTGGTGGAATATTTATATATTATTTTACACTGATTTGGGTTGCTGTTTATACTGGCTGCGTAATTATTTATTTTACATTCAGATTTGTTGCTGCTTGTGGAGTCTATAAGGTTACTCGTAAGGCCTTATAACTCGATGATTTGCTCGTACTTGTAGATTGCTAGGCGCCGAATACTCTTAAGGTTACTCGTAAGGCCAAAAGAGATTTGTTGCTTCGCTTCTTGCTGATCAAGACTCGATGACTTGATACCTTGATCTTGACTCGACGACTTGATCATGTCTTGACTCGCTGCTCGCCTTATATAGGCTTCCTGGGCCTCTAGAATCACTTGGTGTGATACCGCTATACAGCCGGTGAATTTCCATCGGCCCGTCGCTTTCATCCACGCTGTTGCCATGTGTGGTAAAAGTCCCGTACAAGTACTTCGCGCAACCGCATCCACTTTCTGGCCTGCTGTGCGTCCATTGAATTCTTGTCCTTGTTTCTCTGCTCTGCCCAAATAGCGCCTCTGTTGCTATGCGGCTTCCATCCTTTTCTCTCCAATTCTTGATTTCTCTGCTCTGGTCGCATGTCCTCTCTGTTTGCTAGGCGACGCTGCTTTTTCAAATGTCCTTCTCCATTTCGCTCGTTCTCTCAACTTTTGGGAATTGTTGCTTTTCTCCCAATGCATGGATATTTAATTTCATCTGAATAATATATTGATTTTCGTTTGTTTCGTTATAGTTAATTCAAGTCAAAATTAGCTAAATTCGTTCATCTACGTCATCAATATATTATCCGCCGTCCAGCATTATAGAGCGCGCTCGCATCATCCACCGTTACCCGCGCTCAATCTCCACACGCAAAGTGTAGGTGTGATGTGCCTGTGTTGCTGGATTCCATATACTCATGCATAATTTCACGCCCTACTGTGATTGGAGCACAGCAGCCCTCTCCCTTGCGTGTATGCTCTCCAGCCGTTTGGTTCTTTCGCTCTCTGCCTCCCACGAATCTTCCCGCTGTAACGCAATTCGCTTTGTTGGTCGTATGCGGTCCAATCGAACATGTTGTGTCGTATCCTAATGTTGCGTGTTTTAATTGCAGCAACATGTTGCGAAGAGTGATCTTTGGCAACATGTTGCCGGGCACCATGAATCATTGGTTTTACATATGTGTTGCTTCTTGTTAATTACATGTTTGTTGTGTGGAACATTATTGTGGAATATTATGTTCCTCACACTTCCCCCCTTCTTCTGGAGCGATTTGCCCGCCCCCGTTCTTAGTGACTTTTTGTTTTTTCGTTGGTTTTGGTTTTCATTGGACTCAGGTCGCATCTTTTTGTTGACCTTTTGGCATCTTTTTTTATGTTGGTATCTGGTTTTTTATCTTTTCTATGGTTTCTGTCGGATTAGGGCATCTTTTCTTCCTTGATTTATGTTTATGGCCCGTTCCGCATCTTATTACTTTACTCGTTTAATTTACCTGTTTCCTTTTTTTTTTTGAAGTGAAAACTTCTTTAGAATCGTTGGGAGTGATTTGAGACTCGATGAAACGAAAAAGCGACACTAAAAAGAGACACATATAGATCTTATAGTATTTAGCCTGCGAGAGAATGAGATGCAAATATATAAAATGCATTATGAATAAAAAGCATTATGAAAAACTTCGACCAAGCTGGGAGTCGAACCACGGCCGCCCGATCGCCAAGCGAGCACACTAACAACAGAGCCACGTCGACACTTTGTAAATTGCCGTCGAGTTCTGTAGTTAGTGTGCTCGCTTGGCGATCGGGCGGCCGGGGTTCGACTCCCAGCTTGGTCGAAGTTTTTCATAATGCTTTTTATTCATAATGCTTTTTATATATTTATATATTTTTTTGTGATACATTTTTATTTACTTTTTATTTACTTTTTATACCCTTGCAGCGGGTATTGCAAAATTGGTCAGATGTTCGTAACGCACAGAAGGAGGCGTTTACGACCCCATAAAGTATATAAATTCTTGATCAGCATGAGAAGCTGAGTTGATATAGCCATGTCCGCAAAATGTTTTCTTCTAGACCTATATGATATAGTGGTCCGATCCTAAGAATTTTCATATTTTATCTTACCCGGGTAATAAAAAACCCCAAAAAAAGATTTCATCCCGATAGCTCTTAAGACGGCTGAGTAAAACGCATACGCACAGACGGACGGACAGATGGACATGGCTATACCAACACAGCTTCTCAGGTCGTAAACGCCTCCTTCTGTGCGTTACGAGCATCTGACCAATTTTACAATACCCTCTGCAAGGGTATAAAAAGTAAATAAAAATGTATCACAAAATATATAATGAATGAATGCACAGCAACTAGAATCACTGTCTGTTCAGCTCTCTAAAGTGGGAGAAATATGTGCATGCGAAACCAGATTGAGCAATGGAAAAACAGTTTTAATTGTGGCAATTTATATTTCACCCAATCAATCAATAAATAGCATCACGGAATTCATTCATGAAAATTTAATAAAGTATACACCAGAAGTATCGCGGATACTAAGAAAAGATTACGATAAAGTTCCAATGATTTTAAGTGGCGATTTTAACGTAAATTTTGCATTGGACACAGCGGTTCCTTTAATTGACTTTCTCAATACAACATTCAGTTTAAAAATGTGTAACAATCGCACTGAATCAACAACACGATCAAAAACAACAATTGACGCGGTATTTCAAAGATATGTTGACAACATCGAAACCAAAGCATTTGTATCATATTTTAGCTATCATAAGCCACTCGTATCATTTGTTAAAATTGAAAACATTGGGGATGAATAATAGTAAAATAAAGAAAATAAATCATGACCTTTATAATAGCAATATTATAATGAACCTATAATTATCCCGCTCCTAATGCTGCTTTCGTCTCATTCTCTCTCAGTTTGTTTTACGGAAGGCTTCACTTCTATCGTGTCTAACCGTTAGACGCCCTCTTTTTTTTTTTATTTTGGTCTCGCCGAATCTGGTTCCACCGCATCACATGTTGCTTGTTGTTCTGTGTCTATATCCTCTGTTTGTTGTTTGAGCTGGCTAATGTGTGCTTGTCTGCTCTTTCCTGTGACTTCATGCAGCCCAGCTTGCATATGACTGGGGATGTGAATCCCAGTACCGTGTAAGGCCCTCCAAATTTGGGTGCTAGTTTTGCAGCAAATCCTTTTGCTGCATTCGACAGATGATGCTCCTTTGCCCATACCGCAGATCCAATCGCCGGCCTCCATTCTCGCCGTCTCAAATTATAATGACGTGCCTGATCTTGCGCCGCAGTCTCCATGTTCCTTCTGATAAGTTCGAAAAGTTCTTTCATCTGGTTGGCTTTTTCCTCTGGTGTTGATTGTTTATTTCCTGTGCCTTTTGTGACGCTGTCATATATGGCTCCCGGCATTCTTGGTTCTCGGCCTTGCACCACATATGCTGGCGTGAATCCAGTTGCTTGCGATTGGCTTGTGTTTATTGCCAGCACTCGTCCCAATTCCGCTGGATGTCTCCTGCATATTGGGCAATCATTGTCTTGACAGTTCTATTTACTCGTTAAGTCTGATTTTCCTGAGGCGTATATGGCGCTGTTAATTGGTGGCTGCTTTCCCATCCTTCTAGCATCTTCTTGAAAATCCTGCTCTTGAATTGGACTCCATTATGCGTTATGACTACTTTTGGTGTCCCGAATCTTGACAAAATCCTTTCTCTGAAGGCCTTCACCGAGTTCTCTGCAGGTGCCTTGCGCATGGGTATGATCTCTGTCCATTTCGAGAAACGGTCCATAATTACCAGCAGCATTGAATTTCCGTGTTTTGATCTGGGCAACGGCCCAACAAAGTCCGCGCATATTGTTGCCCATGGCTCCTCAGGCACCTGTGTTAACAATTTTATTGCCGCTTGTTGTTGATTAGGTTTGAATTGTAGACATGTCATGCATTTCCCGACGAAAATTGTGATGTCTCTTTGCATTCCCGGCCAGTAGTATCTAGCGGCGGTCCTAGCAATTGTTCGCCGGTTGCCCGTATGACCGGCCGCTGATGTGTGGTTTTCCTCCATTATTTGGTGTCGTAGACTCTTTGGCACACACATTTTCCATGCCACCACTTCTATAACGTTTCTATATAATTGGCTATTCTCCACCACATACTCTGTATATTTCTGTGGCTGTTGCTTGATTTTTTTCATCATATCCTGAATCCATCCAAACTCCTTATTGGCTTGTCGTAGCCTAGCACCGTTGTCTATTATGCGATTGCATATTTGGTTGGCTGCCTCGACAGGGCGTCCGCTACTATGTTCAGCTTGCCTTTCCAATACGATATTTCAAAGTCGTACTGTTGTAGTTCTAATGCCCATCTTGCTATTCGACCTGTGGGACTGTCTATACTGTTTAACCATTTTAGTGCCATGTGATCGGTCACTACTTTGAAATGGTATCCTTCTAGGTATGGCCTCAGTTTTCGTACAGCCCATACTATCGCCAGACACTCTTTTTCAGTTGCAGAATAATTTTTCTCCGACGAATTTAGTTCTCTAGACAGATATGATAGGACCCTCTCGCCTTCTTCTGTGTTGTGTAGGAGGATTGCTCCTAGTCCCATGTTGCTTGCGTCTGTCTGTAGCACAAACAGTTTCGTGAAGTCCGGGCATGCTAACACTTGTCCATTTGTTAGTTTTTCTTTCACTGCGTCGAATACTTCCTGATGGTCTTCATTCCAGTGCCACCTTGTTTTTTTCTTAAGTAGCGCGTTTAGTGGATGCGTTAGACTTGCAAATCCTGGTACGAATCTTCTGTACCATGAAGCTACCCCTATATATTGTCGTAATTCCTTCACACATGTTGGCGGTTTTAGCTGGGCTATTGCTGCTACTTTGTCCTACGTGTTACTACGTGTCCTAGAAACTTTAATTCCTTTCTGAAGAACTGGCACTTCTCTGAGTTGATCCGGTGTATCCCCACTTTTGACGGTTTGTCCCCACCCTTTTTTTGTGGGTTCAATTGTTTGTCTTCTTTGGTTATTTTTCCCATCGGTTTTGTCCAGCGCTCCTTCACTTCCCCATCTTGGTGGTACGAATGGGGGAATCGTCAGAGTAGCCATGTTCATTTTATGGAACGCCTCGGCCTCCTTGTGCACACCGTTCTCGCCTGTCTGTGCTGCGCTCGTTCCTGGTTTTGGTTTGAACATTTTTGTGAACTTGTCGTCTAATCTGCTTATCTCTTCCTTTTATTCTGGGTCAGACTCGTTGTTGTCTACCCATTCGCCTAGCTGTTTTCTCATCTTCTCTGCCGTGCCGTTCATGCTGACTCCGATTCTTTGGCCTGTCTGTAGCAGATCCTCCTTCTTCATGTGATAAGTCCAACTTTTACCCATTTTAATCTCAGTATTCACCCTTTATTTCGTTTGAATTTCACCAGTATAGCACGTTGGGCGCCAGTTGTAACGATCCTTTTTCGTCCTTCAGAATAATTTCAATTTTTAGGGCGAGGTTCAGCACAACAAATTTTATTTTGTGCCCCGTGAAATTATGACACAATGATTTATATGTATAAATTATGTTGGTGTTTATTTGTATACTTTGGGTTTTGGTGGAATATTTATATATTATTTTACACTGATTTGGGTTGCTGTTTATACTGGCTGCGTAATTATTTATTTTACATTCAGATTTGTTGCTGCTTGTGGAGTCTATAAGGTTACTCGTAAGGCCTTATAACTCGATGTTTTGCTCGTACTTGTAGATTGCTAGGCGCCGAATACTCTTAAGGTTTTTGATTGTTGATTCGATTTGTTGCTTCGCTTCTTGCTGATCAGGACTCGATGACTTGATACCTTGATCTTGACTCGACGACTTGATGATGTCCTGACTCGCTGCTCGCCTTATATAGGCATCTTGGGCCTCTAGAATCACTTGGTGTGATACCGCTATACAGCCGGTGAATTTCCATCGGCCCGTCGCTTTCATCCACGCTGTTGCCATGTGTGGTGAAAGTCCCGAACAAGTCCTTGGCGCAACCGCATCCACTTTGAATTCTTGTCCTTGTTTCTCTGCTCTGCCCAAATAGCGCCTCTGTTGCTATGCGGCTTCCATCCTTTTCTCTCCAATTCTTGATTTCTCTGCTCTGGTCGCATATCCTCTCTGGTTGCTAGGCGACGCTGCTTTTTCAAATGTCCTTCTCCATTTCGCTCGTTCTCTCAACTTTTGGGAATTGTTGCTCTTCTCCCAATGCATAGATATTTACTTTCATCTGAATAATATATTGATTTTCGTTTGTTTCATTATAGTTAATTCAAGTCAAAATTAGCTAAATTCTTCGTCTACGTCATCAATATATTTTTCGCCTCATATACAGGGTTTCCCCAAGACTCAATTGAACCCTTCTTCGGCTTGCACATACCCCCCTTTGCCCATCATACTTAATCGACGATATTTGTTTGACTTGGTATGCACACAGCCCCCACTACCCCCCGTTCGACATGTATAGCCCTCACTTTGGCTTTTTCGTTTCTCTGCTTGTTGTCGGCCTCTCCCGAGATACTTTCCGCCGTCCAGCATTATAGAGCGCGCTCGCATCATCCACCGTTACCCGCGCTCAATCTCCACACACAAAGTGTAGGTGTGATGTGCCTGTGTTGCTGGATTCCATATACTCATGCATAATTTCATGCCCTACTGTGATTGGAGCACAGCAGCCCTCTCCCTTGCGTGTATGATCTCCAGCCGTTTGGTTCTTTCGCTCTCTGCCTCCCACGCATCTTCCCGCTGTGACAAAATTCGCTGTTGGTCGTATGAGGTCCAATCGAACGTGTTGTGTCGTATCGTAATGTTGCGTGTTTTAATTGCAGCAACATGTTGCGAAGAGTGATCTTTGGCAAAATGTTGCCGGGCACCATGAATCATTGGTTTTACATATGTGTTGCTTCTTGTTAATTACATGTTTGTTGTGTGGAACATTATTGTGGAATATTATGTTCCTCACAAGGGATACAGCCGGAGATTAACAGAAAGTGAGCTAAATAAGGGTAAAAGTTCATGGTTTCTTCCTATATTTATAGTCACTAACCCAAACAAGAACAAGACGAGGCTGGTCTGGGATGCAGCTGCGAAAGTCAAAGGCACGTCATTGAACGACGTCTTGCTAAAAGGCCCGAACATACTGGCATCTCTAGTTGGCGTGCTAATACGTTTACGGGAGCGATCAGTAGCAGTGGCTGGCAACGCAGAGCGGTTCAGAAAAGAATCTCCAAGAGCTGTCGCGGCCATTTGTAGAAACACGTTTGTTGACGACTGGCTCGAGACGAGATGACAGAGTTGGCAATGGAGGTGCAGAGAATTCACTTGGAGGGTGTATTCAACATGATGCGCTGGACCTCGAATTCTGCGAGCGTAGTGAGAGCGCTTAAGAACCAGGAAGAAGACGTGCCTTGGGAGATGGGATTCCTTAAAAACGCAAGATAAGGTTTTAGGCATGTGGTGGCAGATCAACTTACGTATGTAGTCAAGCCAGATTTGCTAGAAAGAGCACCGAAAGACTATACGACCAAAAGAACTGTGTTAAGTGTGGTTATGACAATGGTTGACCCACTTGGATTGGGTTGAGTCTCATCAGGAAAAGGACCAAGAAGACTGGAAAATTTGGGTGAAGCTGTTACCCAAAATCAACGAAGTGAGGATTTTAAGGTGCATGCCGAAGGTTTGTTGTGCAAGACGAGATACAACTTAACACGTTTGTGGACGACCAATGGTTGGAATAGTCCACTGTTCCCTGGGAGCGTCTAAGACACGAGTGGCCCCTTTGAAGCCAGTCTCAATACCACGGATGGAACTGATGGCTGCTGTTTTAGGTTTACGGCTGACGAAATTCATCGAACCAGAACTCTCATTAGCAGTATCTCAGCGTATTTTCTGGACGGATTTAAAGGACGTTTTATGCTGGATTAGATCAGATTAGCAAATACAATCAATTTGTGGCATTGCGTGTTGGAGAAATTCTGGAAGACTCTGACGTACTATCTTTGCGGTGGGTACCCACCCAGCATAACGTTGCAGACGATGGCACGAAATGTACAAAGTATCAAAGGACGAATCGACAGAATTGAAGGCGTAGATATGGACACTAAACGACCCATTATACTACCGCAAAAGCATAGAGTAACGTTTCTGATTGTGAAGTACTATCACAGGAAGAATTACCATTTGCACAATGAAATTGTCGTTAACGAGGTACAACAGCGGTACTGGATAACCGGCTTACGCGCTTTAGTGAGAAAAGTCGCGAACGCCTGTGTAGCGTGCCGTATACGAGTGGCCCGACCAGTGCCACCAAAGATGGGCGATTTACCAAAGGAGAGGTTATCGCCGCACACACAACCATTCACCTTTACTGGAGTGGACTGCTTCGGCCCATTTGAAGTCTTAGTGTGCCGCAGGCACGAGAAGAGATGGGGCGTGTTATTCAAATGACTTACGACCCGAGGGGTACACCTAGAAATCACTGTCAACCGACTCATTTCTCTGCGTATTGAAGGCGTTTGTAGCCAGAAGAGGGGTGCCGCGTAGCACACTATCAGACAATGGTAGAAATTTTAGAGGAGCCAGCCGCGTATTGAAGGAGCACATAGAACCGATATCAATTTCAGCTGTGGAGCAACAGTACCCAACGTTGGAGTTCAAGTTTAACCCTCCAGGTTCACCGCACATGGGCGGCGTTTGGGAACCACTGGTACGTTCAACTAAATCTATACTTTCAGAAATACTGCCAAAGGCCGGCCTCAAGGAAGAGGTGCTAAGAGGAGCGTTTGCTGACGTAGAGCAAATTTTGAATTCAAGGCCTCTGACCTCTGACCGAATCGGAAGCATTAACGCCGAACCATTTTCTAAAAGGCAGTTCTAGTGGCCTACGTGAGAGCGGTTCACTGGAACAGTCTGGTCCGCAACTCGCAAAAGGGTATCGTGTTGCCAGCCAAATTGCCGACCGTTTCTGGAAGTGGTGGCTAAGAGAATATCTACCTACAATCACAAGGCGCACGAAATGGTTCCAACCACAGCTCAAGCCGGTAGCAGTAGGTGACGTGGTGATAATTGTAGACGATGCCGCTAAACGTAATACTTGGCCAAAGGGAAGAGTGATCGACGTTCATCGTGGAAAAGACGGACAGGTGACGCGACCAGCAGTGAAGCTGGCCGTACTGAATTTGGAGAGTAATCCACCGCAGGAAGACGCTGGTCAATTACGGGGTGGGGAATGTTGGGGAATTAATTGCCGCCCCGCGCATTCTCTCTTATTCGAAGAAGAACTGTTAGAATTTACTTTGTCTTTGCTTGCACTGGTGACAAAGCGGCGGCCCGCTATGACGGCGCGCTAGTCACAGAAAATTAGGCCAGCAGGAAAGACGTGAAAAGGAGAGAAAACACAAATGTAAGATAAAATAAAAACATGTGCGAAATTTGAATTAACATTGAAATAAAGATTTCAGCCAACCGATCTAACCGATCGATTTGCCCCAGAAATTGTGCAACAAATATAGCGCAATACAACACAAAACCGGCGTTTAATTGTTTGGTTAGAGGGCTCGGGATATATGTTTGTCTCGCGAACTTTTTTGGAGCTGGCCCACGTCACAACCTGAACATTTTCTACAAAGCCAATACCATTCCTATGATCTTCCGGTTAGCAGTAGGTGAAAATTTCTGCATTCCGGTGTAAAGTCACTCTGAAAGTTGTCTACGGTTAATGGTTTAATTCTCTATGAAAACTCTAATACTGTAGAACCTTTAGGAGACGCATGAAATCGAATAGCCCAACTTTGTACTAATTAAGCGGCTTTCACAGGATTTATGTAATCGTGAGATGTTGAATCCGATCTTCCGATTGGAACGCGATGCTGATCGTGGTTGCTACATTGTCCAACTGAATTATTTAAATTCAAGCTTCCCAATCTTTGATCAATTAAATATTCCATCCTTTCAAAAATTGCATCCACATTTATCTCAGCTGGTCGATTTGAAGTTGATTGTTCTGATCATGAATATACTTTATGGGGTCGGAAAAGCCTCCTTATGCCTGCTATATACATTTTGGCGACTTTAATATACCATTTCAGCCTTTGGATGTATGGTATATTTAATATATTTGATAGCGAAGAATAAATGAAAAGAATAAGAGATAAATAAAAAGAATAGAGAAGAAAAAAAAGGGACTTTTTGATTTTTACACAATTACTCAATTCAAAGAAATGAATTAGAAGGATAGAGAAAAAGGTTATATTAGTATCCCACGATTAGGGAAGCTATCAGGATGTTATTATAGCTTCGCATCTAATCAATGATTTTCCTGTCGCAAGATTCTGGAAAATCCCAATACAATTTTAGCACACCGCTCACATTTCGCCACAAGGAAGATCACACAACTTTTACTCAAACATTATTATTTTTTTTTTTTTTGTTAAGTATATTTAAAATCTATCCAAATTTGATTAAATTCAATGAAAACATGGCGTGGGTCTTTAATCGTCATCTGCTGAGACCGTGGAAACTAGCCCTACCACTAAGGATCAGGCCTGAAAGACAAATCAAAAGGGTGCAATCTGGAGATCTGCTGCCAGCCGGTTGGGGTGATTGGTGAAGTCTGCCGAGGTGGCGAACTCCGAGCCTCAGGACCTTCTTTCGGACTGACGGGACTCAAACATTATAAATGATATTTATTCATGAGGTTTACTGAATACCAAAATACTTCAATAAATCGGAAGCATAATCCGAGTTGTATTTACTAAAGTGATGATTCTTATAGAAAACGGTAATCAAATTAAATAATTGGATCATGGGGCATCCAAAGTCCGAATTGGGGTTAATATTGTTTTGTTTTGGTGAATCTTAATTTTAAGTGTATATATATAAACCTATACATAGGTATTCAAAATAAAAATGCCCGGCAACATGTTGCCAAACATCACGCTTCCCAACATGCTGCAATTAATACACGCAACATGTCGTTACAATACAACAAGTTCGATCGGACCACATACGAACAAACCAGCAATTTCGTCACAGCGGGAAGATGCGTGGGAGGCAGAGAACGAAAGAACCAACGGCTGGATAGCATACGCACAAGAGAGAGGGCTGCGGTGCTCCAATCACAAGACGGCATGGACCGATTAAGAGAGGGTATGCATGGACAGTTGAGAATTCAGCAATACAGGCGCAGCACACCGACACTATGCGTGTGCCAATTGAGAGCGGGTACCGGTGGATGGAGCGCGCTCTATGAGGCTGAACAAGCAGAGAGACAAAGAAGAGCCAAAGTGAGGGCGAAGCATGTCCAACGGGGGGTAGTGGGGGGGCTGTGTGCATATCAAGTAAAGCCAATATCGTCGATCAAGTTCGATGGGCAAAGGGGGGTATGTGCAAGCCGAAGAAATGGCGGAATTAAGTATTGGGGAAGCCCTGTCTACGAGGCGAATACCGTATTGATGACGTAGACAAATGATTTTAGTTAATGTTGAAATGAATTAACTAAAACCAAATAAAATAAACGGCCATATAGAAAAGCAAACATGCCCAAAACTGAGAGAACGAGCCCACAAGGTGAAGGACATCGGAGAAAACAGCGTCGCCTAGCAACGAGAGGGGACATGCGACCAGAGCAGAGAAATAAACTAGAAAAGGATGGAAGCCCGCATAGCAACAGAGGCGCTATTTGGGCAGAGCGGAGGAACAAGGACAGGAATTTAATGGGCGCACAGCAGGCCAGAAAGTGGATGCGGCTGCGCAAAGGACTTGTACGGGACTTTCACCACGCATATCAACAGCGTGGATGAAAGCGATGGGCCGATAGAAATTCACCGGCTGTATAGCGGTATCACACCAAGTGATTCTGGAGGCCCATGAGGCCTATATAAGGCGAGCAGCAATTCAGGACATTTATCAAGTCGTCGAGTCAAGATCAAGCAATCAAGTCATCGAGTCCTGATCAGCAAGCGAAGCAAAAAATCTCTTTTGGCCTTACGAGTAACCTTAAGAATATTTGGCGCGTAGCAATCTACAAGTGCGAGCAAGTCATCGAGTTATAAGGCCTTACGAGTAACCTTATAGACTCATTAAACAACAACAAAATCTAAATATAATTACAACAAGTACACAGCCAATACAAACATCAACCCGAATCAGTGTAAAATCATATCTAAACATTTAACCAAAAGTCTAAAGCAGTTATATACATGAATTATTGTGTCGTGATTTATATAAACATTTAACCAAAAACCCAAAACATACAAGTAAACTCCAACATACATTTATATATACATAAATTATTGTGTCGTGATTTCACTGGGGCACAAATTAAAATTTGTTGTGCCGAACCTCGCCACAAAGATTAAAATTATCCTCAAGGACGAAAAAGGATCGTTACAACTGGCGCCCAACGTGATATACTGGTGAAAATTAAAACGCTATAAAAATAAAAAGTGTATACTAAAATCAAAAATGGGTAGAAATTGGATCTATCACATGAAGAAAGGAGGATCTGCTACAGACAGGCCAAAGAATCGGAGTCAGCATGAACGGCACGGTAGAGGAGATGGTGAGAGCAAGGAGGCCGAGGCGTTCCATAAAATAAACATGGCTACTCTGACGATTCCCCCATTCGTACCACCATAATGGGGAAGTGAAGGAGCGCTGGACAAAACCGATGGGAAAAATAACCAAAAAGAGACACAATTGAACCCACAAAAATGGCGCAAAACACTTGCTCGCAGGACTAGCGAGTATGCCAAGGTGGCTAAACAAGTAAGAGAGTGGACGTTTAAGTTCGATGGCAACTCAAAACCGCTAGAATTTCTGGAACAAATAGAGCGGTCAGCGGACATGTACGGCATAGAACTGGATATGATACCAAGGGCGATGCCAGAATTGCTAAAAAACAGAGCTCTAAAATGGTATGTGGCGAACAATAAACAATGGCCGTCATGGAAAGAATTTGCAGAATGCTTCAAGAGATATTTTTTGCCAAAGGGATTTTTTACCAAACTGGCCGATCAGGTCAAGGCACGCAAACAAGGTAACAATGAATGCTTTAAGGACTACGTGGTAGAAATGCAGACAATGATGAGGCCTCTAAAAATCCCACAATTTGAGAAACTAGAAGTAATTCTGGAAAATTGCACACCAGACTTGAGAATATTTGTTCGGCCACACAACATCACAAATCTGGAGGCGCTGATGCAACTAGCGGAGGAACATGAAATGCTGGAGCAGGAAAGAGCCGAATTTCACCACAGAAATAACTCACCTAGAGATCACAGCAGACAAGTAAATCACAGGGGGATAAACAACTACGGACCCCAAGAAACACAATGCAGAAGATTTCAGGATACCAGTACGCAAAACCAGAATCGAGCACATAACAACATACGAGAAGGAAGAGTCATGAATCCGAACCAGGCATGCCGCAGGTGCGGTGAGGCAGGACACTGTGCCGGCGAATGCAACCCTAACCAGCTAATTTTCTGCTGGCAATGCGGAAAAATCGGAACAAGAACGAAAGAATGGTGTTGGAGATCGGGAAACGGGCGTCGGTTGCAGCCTATGAGGTCAGAGCAGGAACCAGGACAACCAGCACCTCAAAATTGATAGGACAGCTAATAGAGGAGGAGGACCAACTGTCAGCAATGATAGAAGTAGCAGGAATAAAAATCAAGGCGACAATAGACTCTGGAGCCACAAGCAACTTCATGAGCCGACAGATGGCGGAAACTCTAAAAAACAAAGGAGACCGAGAGACCACTAACAAGCAAGTATACATGGCAGACGGGAAGGTCAGAAATATCAACGAGCAGTGGACAGGATACGTTCGATTCGGAAACAAAGAAATGAACATAACATTTCTCATCATGCCAGACGGAATAGATGCCTTAATCTTAGGATGGAATTTCTTAAGGGTGATAAACACCGAAATAGCATGCGGAGGCCACAGAAAAAAAATTCCAAATCAATTGCGTGAGGCAAGGTTCATAAGCAACTTGGATCTAAAAGACGGGTAATGGCAGATACTACTAATGACAGCATTTACAGTCCCAGGGAAAGGACTATTCCAATGGAAGTTAATACCATTCGGTCTACACTCAGCGTCAGCAACGTTTCAACGAGCACTAGACCAAGTGATTGGCCCAGAGATGATGCCGAACGCAATTGCATACCAAGACGACATAGTAATCGTGAGCAAAACACGGTGAATCTTAGTTTTAAGTGTATATATATAAACCTATACATAGGTATTCAAAATAAAAATGCCCGGCAACATGTTGCCAAACATCACGCTTCCCAACATGCTGCAATTAATACACGCAACATGTCGTTACAATACAACAAGTTCGATCGGACCACATACGAACAAACCAGCAATTTCGTCACAGCGGGAAGATGCGTGGGAGGCAGAGAACGAAAGAATCAACGGCTGGATAGCATACGCACAAGAGAGAGGGCTGCGGTGCTCCAATCACAAGACGGCATGGACCGATTAAGAGAGGGTATGCATGGACAGTTGAGAATTCAGCAATACAGGCGCAGCACACCGACACTATGCGTGTGCCAATTGAGAGCGGGTACCGGTGGATGGAGCGCGCTCTATGAGGCTGAACAAGCAGAGAGACAAAGAAGAGCCAAAGTGAGGGCGAAGCATGTCCAACGGGGGGTAGTGGGGGGGCTGTGTGCATATCAAGTAAAGCCAATATCGTCGATCAAGTTCGATGGGCAAAGGGGGGTATGTGCAAGCCGAAGAAATGGCGGAATTGGGTATTGGGGAAGCCCTGTCTACGAGGCGAATACCGTATTGATGACGTAGACAAATGATTTTAGTTAATGTTGAAATGAATTAACTAAAACCAAATAAAATAAACGGCCATATAGAAAAGCAAACATGCCCAAAACTGAGAGAACGAGCCCACAAGGTGAAGGACATCGGAGAAAACAGCGTCGCCTAGCAACGAGAGGGGACATGCGACCAGAGCAGAGAAATAAACTAGAAAAGGATGGAAGCCCGCATAGCAACAGAGGCGCTATTTGGGCAGAGCGGAGGAACAAGGACAGGAATTTAATGGGCGCACAGCAGGCCAGAAAGTGGATGCGGCTGCGCAAAGGACTTGTACGGGACTTTCACCACGCGTATCAACAGCGTGGATGAAAGCGATGGGCCGATAGAAATTCACCGGCTGTATAGCGGTATCACACCAAGTGATTCTGGAGGCCCATGAGGCCTATATAAGGCGAGCAGCAATTCAGGACATTTATCAAGTCGTCGAGTCAAGATCAAGCAATCAAGTCATCGAGTCCTGATCAGCAAGCGAAGCAAAAAATCTCTTTTGGCCTTACGAGTAACCTTAAGAATATTTGGCGCGTAGCAATCTACAAGTGCGAGCAAGTCATCGAGTTATAAGGCCTTACGAGTAACCTTATAGACTCATTAAACAACAACAAAATCTAAATATAATTACAACAAGTACACAGCCAATACAAACATCAACCCGAATCAGTGTAAAATCATATCTAAACATTTAACCAAAAGTCTAAAGCAGTTATATACATGAATTATTGTGTCGTGATTTATATAAACATTTAACCAAAAACCCAAAACATACAAGTAAACTCCAACATACATTTATATATACATAAATTATTGTGTCGTGATTTCACTGGGGCACAAATTAAAATTTGTTGTGCCGAACCTCGCCACAAAGATTAAAATTATCCTGAAGGACGAAAAAGGATCGTTACAACTGGCGCCCAACGTGATATACTGGTGAAAATTAAAACGCTATAAAAATAAAAAGTGTATACTAAAATCAAAAATGGGTAGAAATTGGATCTATCACATGAAGAAAGGAGGATCTGCTACAGACAGGCCAAAGAATCGGAGTCAGCATGAACGGCACGGTAGAGGAGATGAGAAAACAACTAGTCGAATGGGTAAACAACAACGAGTCTGATCCAGAATGGAAAGAAGAGATAAGCCGATTAGAAGACAAGTACACAAAAATGTCCAAGCAAAAACCAGGAACAAGCGCAGCACAGACAGGCGAGAATGGTGAGAGCAAGGAGGCCGAGGCGTTCCATAAAATAAACATGGCTACTCTGACGATTCCCCCATTCGTACCACCATAATGGGGAAGTGAAGGAGCGCTGGACAAAACCGATGGGAAAAATAACCAAAAAGAGACACAATTGAACCCACAAAAATGGCGCAAAACACTTGCTCGCAGGACTAGCGAGTATGCCAAGGTGGCTAAACAAGTAAGAGAGTGGACGTTTAAGTTCGATGGCAACTCAAAACCGCTAGAATTTCTGGAACAAATAGAGCGGTCAGCGGACATGTACGGCATAGAACTGGATATGATACCAAGGGCGATGCCAGAATTGCTAAAAAACAGAGCTCTAAAATGGTATGTGGCGAACAATAAACAATGGCCGTCATGGAAAGAATTTGCAGAATGCTTCAAGAGATATTTTTTGCCAAAGGGATTTTTTACCAAACTGGCCGATCAGGTCAAGGCACGCAAACAAGGTAACAATGAATGCTTTAAGGACTACGTGGTAGAAATGCAGACAATGATGAGGCCTCTAAAAATCCCACAATTTGAGAAACTAGAAGTAATTCTGGAAAATTGCACACCAGACTTGAGAATATTTGTTCGGCCACACAACATCACAAATCTGGAGGCGCTGATGCAACTAGCGGAGGAACATGAAATGCTGGAGCAGGAAAGAGCCGAATTTCACCACAGAAATAACTCACCTAGAGATCACAGCAGAGAAGTAAATCACAGGGGGATAAACAACTACGGACCCCAAGAAACACAATGCAGAAGATTTCAGGATACCAGTACGCAAAACCAGAATCGAGCACATAACAACATACGAGAAGGAAGAGTCATGAATCCGAACCAGGCATGCCGGAGGTGCGGTGAGGCAGGACACTGGGCCGGCGAATGCAACCCTAGCCAGCTAATTTTCTGCTGGCAATGCGGAAAAATCGGAACAAGAACGAAAGAATGGTGTTGGAGATCGGGAAACGGGCGTCGGTTGCAGCCTATGAGGTCAGAGCAGGAACCAGGACAACCAGCACCTCAAAATTGATAGGACAGCTAATAGAGGAGGAGGACCAACTGTCAGCAATGATAGAAGTAGCAGGAATAAAAATCAAGGCGACAATAGACTCTGGAGCCACAAGCAACTTCATGAGCCGACAGATGGCGGAAACTCTAAAAAACAAAGGAGACCGAGAGACCACTAACAAGCAAGTATACATGGCAGACGGGAAGGTCAGAAATATCAACGAGCAGTGGACAGGATACGTTCGATTCGGAAACAAAGAAATGAACATAACATTTCTCATCATGCCAGACGGAATAGATGCCTTAATCTTAGGATGGAATTTCTTAAGGCTGATAAACACCGAAATAGCATGCGGAGGCCACAGAAAAAAAATTCCAAATCAATTGCGTGAGGCAAAGTTCATAAGCAACTTGAATCTAAAAGACGGGTAATGGCAGATACTACTAATGACAGCATTTACAGTCCCAGGGAAAGGACTATTCCAATGGAAGTTAATACCATTCGGTCTACACTCAGCGTCAGCAACGTTTCAACGAGCACTAGACCAAGTGATTGGCCCAGAGATGATGCCGAACGCAATTGCATACCAAGACGACATAGTAATCGTGAGCAAAACAATAGAAGATTACAAACAACACCTGCAAGAAGTATTCAGAAGACTAAAAGAGGCAAACCTAAGAATCAACTCAGAGAAGTGCCAGTTCTTCCGAAAGGAATTAAAGTTTCTGGGGCACGTAGTGACAGAAAATGGTATAGCCACGGACCCGGACAAAGTAGCAGCAATAGCCCAGCTAAAACCGCCAACATGCGTGAAAGAACTACGCCAATATCTAGGTGTAGCTTCATGGTACAGAAGATTCGTACCAGGATTTGCAACTCTAACGCACCCACTGAACGCACTACTGAAGAAAAAAACAAGGTGGCACTGGAATGAAGACCATCAGGAAGCATTCAACGCAGTAAAAGAAAAGCCAACGAATGGACCAGTGTTAGCATGCCCGGACTTCACGAAACTGTTTGTTCTACAGACAGACGCAAGCAACATGGGACTAGGAGCAATCCTCATACAGAACACCGAAGAAGGCGAGAGGGTCCTATCATATCTGTCTAGAGAACTAAATTCGTCGGAAGTAAAATTATTCGGCAACCGAAAAAGAGTGTCTGGCGATAGTATGGGCCATACGAAAACTGAGACCATACCTGGAAGGATATCATTTCAACCGATCACATGGCACTAAAATGGCTGAACAGCATAGATAGTCCCACAGGCAGAATAGCAAGATGGGCATTGGAACTACAGCAGTACGACTTTGAAATATCATATCGGAAAGGCAAGCTGAACATAGTACCAGACGCCCTGTCGAGGCAACCAATGGAGAGATGCAATCGCATAACAGACAACGGCGCTAGACTACGACAAGCCAATAAGGAGTGTAAATGGATTCAGGATATGATGGAAAAAATCAAGCAACAGCCACAGAAATATCCAGACTATGTGATGGAAAACAGCCAACTATACAGAAACATACCACACAGAGCAGGACAAGAGAAAGTGGTGACCTGGAAAATGTGTGTGCCAAAAAATCTACGACAACAAATAATGGAAGAAAACCACACGTCAGCGACGGCCGGGCATACAGCCAGTCGGCGAACAATTGCTAGGACCGCCGCAAGATACTACTGGCCGGGAATGCAAAGAGACATCAGAATTTTCGTCGGGAAATGCGTGACATGTCTACAATTCAAACCTAATCAACAACAAGCGGCAGGAAAATTGCTAACGCAAGTACCGGAGGAACCATGGGCAACAATATGCGCGGACTTCGTTGGGCCATTGCCCAGATCAAAACACGGAAATTCGATGCTGCTGGTGATTATAGACCGTTTCTCGAAATGGACAGAAATCATACCCATGCGCAAGGCAGCTGCGGAGAACTTAGTAAAGGCAACAATATGCGCGGACTTTGTTGGGCCATTGCCCAGATCAAAACACGGAAATTCGATGCTGCTGGTGATTATAGACCGTTTCTCGAAATGGACAGAAATCATACCCATGCGCAAGGCAGCTGCGGAGAACTTAGTAAAGGCCTTCAGAGAAAGGATTTTATCAAGATTCGGGACACCAAAAATAGTGATAACGGATAATGGAGTCCAATTCACGAGCAGGATCTTCAAGAAAATGCTAGAAGGATGGGGAAGCAACACAATGCAGAAGATGTCAGGATACCAGTACGCAAAACCAGAATCGAGCACATAACAACATACGAGAAGGAAGAGTCATGAATCCGAACCAGGCATGCCGGAGGTGCGGTGAGGCAGGACACTGGGGGGGGCGAATGCAACCCTAACCAGCTAATTTTCTGCTGGAAATGCGGAAAAATCGGAACAAAAACGAAAGAATGCTGTTGGAGATCGGGAAACTGGCGTCGGTTCCAGCCTATGAGGTCAGAGCAGGAACCAGGACAACCAGCACCTCAAAATTGATAGGACACCAAATAGAGGAGGAGGACCAACTGTCAGCAATGACAGAAGTAGCAGGAATAAAAATCAAGGCGACAATAGACTCTGGAGCCACATGCAAACAAAATGAACATAACATTTCTCATCATGCCAGACGGAATAGATGCCTTAATCTTAGGATGGAATTTCTTAAGGCTGATGAACACCGAAATAGCATGCGGAGGCCACAGGAAAAAAATTCCAACGGTAAAGAGGATGCAGGACAGGATAATCGAACGGATATCAATCATGGTGACACAGAAGGAAGAGCAAGCAGAAATACACACGTTTCTAGAACATGAACTGATAGAGTTGCTCACAACGCAGTAAAAGAAAAGCCAACGAATGGACCAGTGTTAGCATGCCCGGACTTCACGAAACTGTTTGTTCTACAGACAGACGCAAGCAACATGGGACTAGGAGCAATCCTCATACAGAACACCGAAGAAGGCGAGAGGGTCCTATCATATCTGTCTAGAGAACTAAATTCGTCGGAAAAAAATTATTCGGCAACCGAAAAAGAGTGTCTGGCGATAGTATGGGCCGTACGAAAACTGAGACCATACCTGGAAGGATATCATTTCAACCGATCACATGGCACTAAAATGGCTGAACAGCATAGATAGTCCCACAGGCAGAATAGCAAGATGGGCATTGGAACTACAGCAGTACGACTTTGAAATATCATATCGGAAAGGCAAGCTGAACATAGTACCAGACGCCCTGTCGAGGCAACCAATGGAGAGATGCAATCGCATAACAGACAACGGCGCTAGACTACGACAAGCCAATAAGGAGTGTAAATGGATTCAGGATATGATGGAAAAAATCAAGCAACAGCCACAGAAATATCCAGACTATGTGATGGAAAACAGCCAACTATACAGAAACATACCACACAGAGCAGGACAAGAGAAAGTGGTGGCCTGGAAAATGTGTGTGCCAAAAAATCTATGACAACAAATAATGGAAGAAAACCACACGTCAGCGACGGCCGGGCATACGGCCAGTCGGCGAACAATTGCTAGGACCGCCGCAAGATACTACTGGCCGGGAATGCAAAGAGACATCAGAATTTTCGTCGGGAAATGCGTGACATGTCTACAATTCAAACCTAATCAACAACAAGCGGAAGGAAAATTGCTAACGCAAGTACCGGAGGAACCATGGGCAACAATATGCGCGGACTTCGTTGGGCCATTGCCCAGATCAAAATACGGAAATTCGATGCTGCTGGTGATTATAGACCGTTTCTCGAAATGGACAGAAATCATACCCATGCGCAAGGCAGCTGCGGAGAACTTAGTAAAGGCAACAATATGCGCGGACTTTGTTGGGCCATTGCCCAGATCAAAACACGGAAATTCGATGCTGCTGGTGATTATAGACCGTTTCTCGAAATGGACAGAAATCATACCCATGCGCAAGGCAGCTGCGGAGAACTTAGTAAAGGCCTTCAGAGAAAGGATTTTATCAAGATTCGGGACACCAAAAATAGTGATAACGGATAATGGAGTCCAATTCACGAGCAGGATCTTCAAGAAAATGCTAGAAGGATGGGGAAGCAGCCACCAATTAACAGCACCATATACGCCTCAGGAAAACCCAACCGAACGAGTAAATAGAACTGTCAAAACAATGATTGCCCAATATGCAGGAGACAACCAACGGAATTGGGACGAGTGCTGGCCAGAAATTACATTGGCGATAAACACAAGCCAATCTCAAGCAACTGGATTCACGCCAGCATATGTGGTGCAAGGCCGAGAACCTAGAATGCCGGGAGCCATATATGACAGCGTCACAAATGGCACAGGAAAAGAGCATGCAACAACAGAGGAAAAAGCTAACCAGATCAAAGAACTTTTCGAACTCATCAGAAGGAACATAAATAAATCAGGCACAAGATCAGGCACGTCATTATAACTTGAGACGGCGCGAATGGAGACCGGCGATTGGATCTACGGTATGGGCAAAGGAGCATCACCTGTCAAACGCAGCAGAAGGATTTGCTGCAAAATTAGCACCCAAATTTGGAGGGCCATACACGGTTCAAGGGTTCATATCCCCATATGCAAGCTACGACATGAAGTCACAGGAAAAATAAGACAAGCACACATTAGCCAGCTAAAACAACAAACAGAGGATTTAAATACAGAACAGCAGGCAACAGGTGTCCAGCAACGAGAAACATATCCAAGCAACAATGTACCAAACACCAAGCAACATGTACCCAACAACGAGAACGGAGCCAAGCAACAATGGTGCAAACAACACGCAACATAGAATGCCGACCAAACACAATATCGTAAACAACGATATTCAATCAACATATCGTTTTTGTTAAAGGAAACAAATTGACAACATGATAGTGGTAGTGAGTTGACCACCAAGACTCTCTCTCTGCCGAACACAAAGAGCAATACATGGAAGCAAGCGGGGAAATCAGAAATCAGAGCCAGGATAACGGTACTGGGAAAGTGCACCAAAAATACGAGGTTCCCATGGGCTTAAACAGCGCCGGAGTACACTTCCCGTAAATACAAAAATCCTAATAAATATTAAAATAAGCAAAATGAACCAGCTGGACGTCTAGCCAGGGCGGAAGCTCCTCAGGAAAGAGTGTGACCAAAGCATGTGAATCTTAAATTTAAAAAAAAACTAACGGCAGAAACTGGGCATTACAAAACCATCTATGAAACAATGTGCCCAGGAGGGCAACAGGTAAATTCAAATCTCCTAGAACAATTAGGAAGTCTTTGTCGGAGGGATATGAGGAAACAAGTTGAATGGCTTCCAAATGGGGAATGTATAATGCCAAGCCGAACTATGGTAGAATATACGTACAAGTAATATAGGCAGAGAAAGAATTTAATGAAATTTTAACACAAACAAATTCAATCAATTGGAAGACTTGGCAATTTCGGACGAATACGACGAATCAACAATGATCAAAACACCGCCACCGCCAACGCCATATTACAGATAGTTCGATCAAATTATAATAAGGTGTACCGGACAAAAATCTCTATGACATATCTGGCCAATAAGATTTTAGGAAACACTTATTTTATAAACAAAATGTTCCGAGTATAAGAAAAACGGACTGTTTTAACACAAAGTTTGGGGCTTGAACTTTGCCCTGGATGTAGGCTATGACTACTTCAGAAGTAGAATAAGGATCAAGAATCGCAACAATGTTTTGCTTCTTAGGTGGAACTACAATTAGGAACCAGGGCCATATTTATAGAGGCATATACAAACCAAAGTAAAAACTAACTGCAATATGCAAAAATAAGAGAAAGAAAGATAGAGAATATTGTTAATATTAAAACACAAACAACAACATTTTTCGGCATTTGATCGTTTTGCAATCTGCGTGCATCCCGATTTCAACACGAAGTGCACTTGAGAGCGTAAAAACAGAATTTGCCTGTTGCAGCATTTCGACGCGAGCGTGTCTATGTCGCTTTGCTGGAAAGATGCACATGAAAAAAATAATTATGGGATTGTTTTCCCTATTTATTTTCTTCGGGTTCACTCGTTTAAGCGATTGAGGCTAATATTGTTCACTTTTTATTTTGCGAAGTGTAAAGCACACACATACATTGATAATTTTCGTTGCCTCTACCCTTAGTGTAGACTTTCGGCAGAGCGACGCAGATTGCGAAATTGAGCTCTTCTCTATTGTCGTTCCCTCTTTCCTCTTTTGAACCCTAATGGGTCAATACTCAAATTCTTAGTCTAATTTAACATTTACGTTTTTACATTTACGTATGTAAATATGTATTTCATGTTCATTTTGTCATCCACATAGGAAGAAATTCAATAAGATGCGAATTTATGGGGATATTAACATTCTCTTCAATCCCAGGACATTTTCTCTTAAGCTTTATATCTACAAATGTAAATGCTACAAATGTGTGTGTATAAATACACATACATACATAAGCAGATGAACATGTATGTATGTATACCTAATTGTAGAACTACGAATTTCGAGAAGTCAAATGCGATTGCGTGAGTTACGTGAAGGAAATATGTACATATGTATGTATTTATATACGTATGGGTGTACATACATATGTATATTTGTTGTCAACTTCAATTTAGTCTTCGTTGGGCACTTCGAAGAAGAAGTCTTTTTACTGCTAAAAAATTGTATCGGTATCTGTGCAATGGTGTGCATATCCTTTACTCCAAAAAATCTTTGGAATAAACAAAACGTTTCAGGCCATTGTTTAAAATTTTGTGTTGTTATGTAGATACATACATATGTAGATATTATGATTCAAACTAATTTACATACATACATGCATATGTTCTTATGAATGTAGAAATGTATGCTTGTTTATGAATTTACAAGCAAGAGATTTGCAAAAATATCTATGTACATATGTATGTATGTACAAACATACATGTACATATGTAAGTAAAAACATATTTTGTAATAATTTTGGGCGTGTCGCAACAAGAAAAAGTAAATATGCATAAAGAGAGAGATTAAACAAAAACATTTTACAAGACCAAAATTGGAATAATAATAATGGAACTGAAAAAATGGAATTTACATGTACCTTGGTTTTTACTGTTGCTCAGCTCAACACATTCAGGTATGTATGTACACGCATACAGACTAATGTATATACATACATATGTATAAATATATATGTACATACATATTTTAAGAAATTTCGAATGATATGCAAAACTGGTATTCCAAATATATTTATGACGCAAGGTGTACACCTACATATGTACATACATTGACATTCATTAATTTTAAAAATAATAAGGAAAATAAGTCACATTTGTACATACATACATACATACAATTCGGCCATACATAAATTCATCCATATACACATACATACATATGTATGTACATACATACAATCATACATATGTATGCAGCTGAAATACCATAATGAGTATAAATTTTTATACCAACCTTGCTTGTGCAAAAAATTGTTTGACTTACTGTACTCGTTTTTAATTTTAATTGTTTTTGTAATACATACATATGTAGGTACATACATATGAACATACTATGTGTTATTTATGTATTATTGTATAAAAGGTAGCTTTTTCTGTTGTCGTCTTCAGTATTTTGATTGCAAGTTAGAAGGTCAGCGTCTGCGGACTATTGGATCAGAATACATCACGCAATGTAAATCCGTTAATTATTATTTATGGAAATATTTAGTAACGTCATTCGATTCTAACGAATCACTTGACAAAACAAAAAAAACAGTTTATGCAAATACATATGTACATATATGTATGTATGTACATTAAATTATAAAACAACTTTTAAATTCCCTGACTGAATGAATGCGATGTTAAAAATATTGCCCAAGTTTTTTTAAGGCAAGCGAAGAGACAGAAAGATAAGACATTTTCTGTGGTGAATAAAAAAGAAGCTTCCGGTCCGACCTTAAAAGTCAATAATATCTATTAAATCAGATAGGATAACTTCAGATAGGAAAATGAATACAAGCAATTTTCACGCCCAGGTATAAAGGAAGACATAATATTAAGTATACAACTTCTAATTATTGAAGGCTAAACACACAATTAAATTGTGAGATAATAAAAACTGCTTTTACGACAACTTGCTTGTTCAGTTGTGTCGCCGATTCCACAAAATTCCATCAAATGCTTCGCAATTTGAACACAACCCGGATGTGCAACGGTACGATTAGTCATTCAAAAATTAATGAAAAACGTGATTGAAAATACAAGGTGGCGCAAAAGAAGTCATCCGGGCCAAAATAAGTTACCCGATGTTGCTTGGCTCTAATTTTTTTTTATAAAAAACTTTGATTCTGTTTTTAAATTATGTTTATTTAAACACTGACAAACTTATTGGCCAAATAAACATAAGTTTTTTTTATTTAGAAAAAAATGAGAACCAAACCACATCGGATGACTTCTTTTGGCCCGGATGACTTCTTTTGCGCCACCTTGTATATATATACCACAGATACCTATTATACCTACAGATGTGCCAATTCCATTTAAACGTATTTCTATTAGATTGGTATTTGCAATGTCTATCAACAAATCCCAAGGCCAAACGATATTTATTTGTGGCTTAGATTTAACAATAACATATTTTTCACACGTAAGATTACACGAGGTATGCTCTCGAGTACGTAACCCATCCAGTTTATTTATACAAAAAATATTGTTCACGATATTGCATTAAGAGATTGATAAGCTAACTCTCCTCAAACACTAACAATAAACTTATTCGTATGATTTACATATGTATATGTTATTGACTCAAGAAAATTAAACAGTATTGATTTTGAGATCAGTATACAAATCAGGACCTATAGTGTAGCTAATAATACTGGGGTTAGTACGTTAATGGCGTGATTGACGCAGATTACCTTGAATTTAGATCTGATCTTTGTCCATCTTTCGCTCTAAGGATAATAATCTGGAGTAAGCATTAGCTTTTAAGTAGTTGTATATTATAGTTATTCTAAAAAAAACCAGATTCAAATCTATCTTGTTTTCTTTTAAGCACTAAGACCGAAGTCCCAAGCCCATTCGCCAACAGTTCAACGTAGAGTGCGCAAGTCATTTCTCTAACAATATTATTATCTGGGTTACGGTTTGCATCGAACAGCACTGTCAGCTCGTTGCCAATCACAACTACCAAGACAGCAACAAAAACTACCATGTCGACAGCAACTTCAGAAACGTTTGAAGACGTGTTGACCTGCCTCAACACCAACAAGCATTGCTTACTACGATTAAAACCCCATCGCAATCTGTCCAAATTGAGAGCGACAGTTACATTAAAATAAACAACCGGAAAACATGCCCACAAAAGAGAAAAAGAACCAATACGTCTAGAATACCTATGCCAAATGCAAGCGCCTCTCGCTTAAACAGGAATCGGTTTAAAATTCCTGCCGAGCAGAAGACGAAATGGTGCCATCGCAGAAAAGGCTAAACCGGCTAAACCACCGCCACTATAGATCCGTGGATAGACATTGTTTGGTATGCTAACGGCATCTCCAAGCCCATGCTGCCGTGTTGATTTAGCAGCTTAGAAGAAAATACTCGTTTCACAACAGATTTGAAATGCAGTTCCTGCAATATCTAAACTAGTTGTACAGTACTGCCCACCATGATTCCCCATTTGCGAAAAGGAATTCACCGAATCCTACAACACACTGACAAAGCGTAAGGGCAAACAGTTGTAAAACACATTACTCGACTCACTCAATAAGACCGATTGAGTACTGATTACATACTGGCTTGAAGACCCACGCAAAGTGCCTGACTTAATTGATTCTACAGTAACCAATAGAATTCTGCGATGGATTCTCAAACACTGTGGCAAAACTGATGTAATTAACATCCAACCACTCACCAGTACCATTTATGGTACTAAACAACCACCACACTTACACACAACCTAATGGCATTCTTACAAACCGGCACGTAGAACAACTACTAACGGGACAAAGACGTCTCAAAATAGAAAGTCAGAGTACTTGTATATCAAACCAACCGCAACCTCTCTTAGGCGTTATGACAAAAATAAACAGTGCTCATACATCGAAAAGCTCATGCCGATTAGCGCCAAACATCCTTTGTGTCGAATCGAACATGGGTTTGTTTACCACTGTTATTGTGTTTACATATGTACTTGCCGTTAACTATCCCTTCAGAATCTAAAATACACATTTGTGTATTTTACTTCTTGACCGATGCGCATATAAAACAATTTGAAAGTCCATAGACATGTTCTATTAACTTATGGTTTAAAATTAATTTTCAAAGTCCGGACCCCACCTAATACTTTAAATCTTGGAATCGACATTGGGTTAAGAGGAGATACTCGCGATTTCGATAAATCAGTACGGACTCCACATGGTCTTGATAATCAAATCCAAAGCAATCTTTTTAGTCTGCGAGGATAGTTTTCATTTGGCAGATCTGCTGCCAGCCGGTTGGGGTGATTGGTGAGTCTGCCGAGGTGGCGAACTTTGAATCTCAGTACCTCTTTTTGGACGGAGAAGATTCGTAAGTCCCTGTGTAGAACAGACTAATGGACATACAAGGGGGCACCGACCAATCTACGTAGCAGCTAGTTTTGGAACTTTGTAGTATTTCCACGTTGAAGTGACACGCTGTACACAACTGAATGCCGTATGTCCATATGGGCTTTATCGCTGAGCTTCGATTTGCGATAAGCCAGTGAATCTGTCTTGTTTTTAGGTTCAGTTGCATCGACTTGCAGTGAGCCCCCCAATTAGGTCTTCGGTTAAGCGTCTGCTCTCTGACGTGACGGTCGTGTTTTTGCATAGCTCCTGAGTTTTATTAATATTTATTGTTTTCTCTCAATTTTAATTTGTGCTTAGTTTGTTTATGCTTTCGTTGGTGTTGGTTGATTGACACCCTTGAGTTTTATTTCCATAATTCGCCAAATTAAACAGTTTTTTCTTTTTCGTGATTAGTGTCTGGTGCATTTCATTTTTTATTATTCTCTCTCGTCATTGCTTCTGCAGTTGCTCCCCTCATCGCCCCCATCATACGATTAGTGCTAGTGGTTTTGTTGTTCTCTCTGTTTTGTGCTTGTGCTCAGCTTCTCTCCCGCGTAATCACTTTTGTAAGGCCGCCTCTCAAAGCTCGGCTTATAACTGTTCTTGTACTCTCTCTTGTGCTGTGCACTCTAGCTTGATTTTTCATCGATAATTATCTTTGTGATAATAATTTTTTGTCTTGTGTTTCTTTTGGCTTTGCAATGGGTTGTTGTCTACCTGCTTGCATCCATTCTGATCGTATTGATGATCAGTATAGAGCAATATCTTGTTGGCTCTGCGATAATTTTATTCACTTAAAATGTGCTGGCCTCAACGGCCGCGACTACCACAAATTTTCTGGTTTGTCTGTGCTTCGTTTAAAGTTTCTTTCTTTAAACAAACTGGCCAAACGAGTGTGACTCTAGCGTTCATTGATTGTCGCAATTCGATTTTGTTCCACCTTCTGAAAAGTTGCCCAAGAAATTAACCCTTGAGTTGCCTCATAAGCAGTCGCCTGCACTCTCTATTACATATTCTCCCATTTTACTTTCACTTACTTTTATGGTTGACCCTAATTTTTGGCCAGAGGGCCTACTTGTACATGAGTTTGCGCCCAATAAGCGCTCCATTCCGTTGCCTGTCTACCTTCCTAATTTATCTTCTGCTTCAAAAAACTAATAACGTCTAGTCTTTGCATTCATTATCAAAATGTAAGAGGACTTCTTACCAAGCTGTCGAAACTGTTCTGTGATAGCCAAACCGTTTCGGCTGGCATATTAGCTTTTTCTGAAAGTTGGTTAACTCCTCTCTTTTGGATAATGAAATTCTTTCTAATAACTTTATTTCTTATAGGCTTGATCGTGTTGGTCGTCGTGGCGGTGGAGTGCTCATTGCTGTCAACTCGAATCTGTGTTCAAGTGTTGTGCCGATTGATCTGCCCTTAGGTGTTGAGTTTATTTACGTTGAAGTTAGATGTTCCAACTTTAGCTTATATATCTCTTGTTCACATATTGCTCCAGCTTCTGATATCATGACCTACATGCACCATGCTGATGCTTTGCAAACTATTTTAGTCGTCTTAAACATCGTGATTTCTTTATAGTTTTAGTTGACTTTAACTTGCCTAATATTTCTTGGCTGGTTGATGACAATCTATCTTTTTTTTCTTTTTTTTCAACATGTTTTTTTTTATAGCCTACTTAAATGTCCGCTATCTCAGTTGAATTCTTTACTTAACTCTTCTAAAAGAATCCTCGATCTTGTTTTTGCTTCGGATCCTACTTCAAACACAGCCCGTTGTGAAGCCTGAAGCATTGAAGTTATTATTTCTTACAATTCCGTTACTAATTCATTTAACAACATCTCAGTTTCATCGTGGATGTTTTTGTAAAACAAATTTTAATCTTTTTAACAGCTTTATTTTCTCTTTTGTGAGAGAACTTGTAGCTTTCCTGATATTTGAAAGGAGTCTTTTATTATTCCGCTTTTTAAAAAGGGTAGCAAATCGGATATTTCGATCATTCTATGTTGCTCGCGAAACTTAACCTTATTGGTTTTTCCCCGAAACTATTGGCTTGGTTAAAGTCGTATCTTATTGGCAGAACCCAAAAGGTGTCTTTTCGTTCCTCGATATCTAAAACTGTTCAAGTTACGTCAGGTGTACCCCAAGGCAGTTATCTGGGCCCACTGTTATTTACTTTGTTTATAAATGATTTGCCTTTCGCCTTGGCTCATTCACGCGTGTTCATGTTTGCGGATGACGACAAGATTTGTTATTCCTATAATGATCACTCTTTCCAACAGTACTTGCAATCAGATCTCGATGCCTTCTGTGATTGGTGCCACGTTAATAAATTACACCTTAATGCCTCTAAGTGCTCTTTTATGACTTTCAGTCGTTTGTCTCCGTTCCTAGCTCATTACTCTATTAAGTCTGTTCTGTTAGATTGTGTAACATCATTCAAAGACTTAGGCGTTATGTTTGATCCAAAACTCTCATTTAATGTTCATATTGCTTCTATTGGCTTGGCTTCATTAAACGTTGGGCCAAAGAATTTGATGATCCCTATGTAACAAACGTTTTATACACTTTGTTAGTTCGCCCTACTCTCGAATATTGCTCGTCAGTGTGGAACCCGCAATATGATGTTCACCAGCGTAGTATTGAATCGGTACAGAAGCAATTCCTTAAGTTTGCGTTACGCGGTCTTAATTGGGACCCGAGTCTTCGCCTACCTTCTTATTCTGACAGACTTCTTATTAATCTTCCTTCACTTTACAACCCTAGGCTCGTATTTGGCATTCTCTTTCTCCATAAACTAGTCAACGGTGAAGTCATTTCTACTAAATTACTAGATACGCTATATTTTTGTGTTCCCTGACGTCGGACCAGAAACCATTTTCCTATTCACCTTAGTAGATGTCTGACTTACTACTCTCTTCACGAACCTTTTCGTGTTCTTTGCCAATCTTTTAACAACCTTTCTCACCTAATTTTTCCTCATCTTTCTGTCACTTCTCTTCGCGCTATACTTTTTAATTTGGACTTGGATTGGCTGCAACTCATCCCTGACCACATTGGCTGTGAATCGGGGCATAGCTGGCACCTTATGCAAATAAAACACCTCCACCGGGTCGTGGATGTTTAGTTGTGTATATAGCTAAGCTACCTTTTTCAATTAATTACTATCTGTCTTTAGCTTTAGATTTTTGTTGACGTAAATAAATAAATAAAAAAATAAGAGTTAAGCCGACATAGTTCACCTTGTCTGCTTTGGGAGGCTTAACCATATCGAGCTGCCTATGGACGATTTCTAAAGCAGGCGTTTAACAGAGTTTGGCATGAGACACTCCTCTTGAAGTTCATGTCCTATGCTACCGGCCCCTCTATTCCTTATGTTCAAATCATATCTAGCAGATAAAACATTCTACATTAGATGTGACTTCGCTGTGTCCAGCATTGAAAAGGTCATGGCAGTTGTCCCTAGTGCAGCGTCCTCGGAATTAATGGAAGTGAATATTTTAAACAAAAACACTAATGGGTCATAGATTGACATGATCATCTTATAAAAGTCTCGTTTTGTCGGGCGTCTTTTTAATAATAATAATAAATGGTATGTTGAGCAATTCTTGGGACGCATTCCGCTCCACAAATTGAACTAACTAAAATACGTTGCCCATGGCGGTCTTGCTCACAAATTTGTATCTATAAGAACATTTCATATTATCTAACGCAAAAATCACCATGGTTTACGCGGGGCCTGTCAAAAGGTATTAAGTCACGGGTCTATCATCGGATCTTTCTCGTTACTTGGTTGCTAAATCGAATTTTATTGTTTCTAATTCGGAATGCTATAATAATTACTTACATTATTGCATTTTGGAATGCTCCGAAAATTCCAAGGAGTTCTATAGTTTCGATAACTCAAATCAAAATTCTATCTCCCTTTCATCGCTTGCAGTTTTTAATAATGTTTCAGCCTCTTCTGATCAATCTATTCCAAACGTATTAGCTAACTTCTTCTAGACTACGTACATATCCACTAAGTACAACTCTAGTCAGATATAGGTATCCATATCCTATAACGAAATCCAATTGCATTCTTAATTCTATTATAGCGAAAAGTTTTGTAGCCAAGGTGTTTCCGCTTGTGTCCTGAGGTACTGTGGGGAGTCTGTTACACTGTCCGAGTTGCCAACTATATGAAAGGATTCGTTTATTATCACAAATGGTGCAATAAATCTGACGTCACTAATTGCAGAGGAATTTCTGTTCAGTTTGAAAGTACTTCGTAAACTATCATCGTTGTCAATGAGAGTGCAACACAATACGAAAACATAGAGAAACACGAAAATGTAAAGTGTGTTGGTCGAATCGACAAACGTTAGTGTTCTAGGAATAAAAAAAATTAGATTGTTTCAAAAGCTACAGTATTTGAATGTTAGTTAAGAGCTTAGCTTGTGGCGTAGATTGTGGGAATAAAATTATTCCGACACTACACAAATCTGTCAAAATTTCGAGTAGATTATCATGTGCGACATCTTCTGTGGAATTTTCCATCATAACATCAATGCTCCCGAGGAGGACGGACGTGTTTTTTCTTAGCTTCCGCGTTTTTATGTTTGTGTTAACATTTTTAACAACTTTAATTACTGTTTATGTTTCGTTTTTTCTTCTCTTCCTCTCCCTCCTTAATATCATATTTCTTCCTTGTAAATCCCAAGCAACGCGCATTTGTTGTTGTCTTGCAATTTCTTTGAGTTCTTGTTGCAGTGTTGATGTTATTGTGATTTCTAGCTCCAGCGCTCGCGCTTTTTAATATTACGTTTTTTTTTCGTTTTCGTTTCGCTCGTCGCCGTTAATTGCGCTCATATTGCACTTCTGTTTTGTACATACAAAAATATATATAAATATCTCTCTATTTCTTTTAACGCTTGTGCACCCTCAATATCTCTCTTTCTTATTATTTCTGGACCTCTGAGTGAGTTATATATTTTATTACCAAAAAAAATTCTTATACGCTTCTAATTATATTCCTTACCTTACCTCATAATGACTGTCTTCTGTTAAAAAATGTTTGCAGCCCGCCCCACCCCTGAATAGATTTATTTATTGTTGGCTGTGTGGATGAATATTGCCGATAGGGATCCCTCCACCACTGTGCCACCTAAAGAACACAATTTTGTGTCGAGACTTCTCGCCGATGCTGCATCTGATGATATCATGGCCTACATTCGGGCTAAACTAAATGTCTCCAATATATCGGTAGAAAAATTTTAATTTTCATATTCGAGAGAAATTTTATCTCTGAAAATCAGTGTTCGAATTGATTTCTTTGACAGTATCTCCAGTTCTAGATCCAATTCCGATTTGTCTGGGCAAGAAAATACAACCATGGATATTGTCTGGACGTTGTCTCGTACAATGCGAAGTATGTGGCCCATACGACACCAGGACATAGCGTGTTTCGCGCGAGCCCAAGGAAAGAGCTGTCCACCTCCCGCCCGACCGACCGTGGAGTGCAGCCGTATATCGGACAGCACGATCGCGCGGACAAATACAAATAAAACGGACAAACAATTCAAAATATGATTAATTACAGCTAATAACTAGCTAAGTGTGAGGTTTTCATAAGAGAAAGAGGCTTCTGATCTGTTTACGGGATACAGAAGATTGTAATCAGAACATAGCACTCGAAAAGTTTCATGCAAAGAATAGTTTGAAATACAGTGTTTTAAGGATAGAGGAATACAATTTTCCAGTAGGCTTACGGGGTACGGGTAACTTATATAAAAGCAGAGTATGATTAACAGAGTCAAAGGCATTGCTGAAGTCAGTATAAATGACGTCAGTTTGCACGGCAGTCTTGAACCCTTTGATTGAGTGAGATGTAAATTCTAATAGTAATTAGTAGTTGTGGATCTACGTTTTTTTATTGGGATGACGAAATAATAGAGCTACAAAAATGCTGCAATTGAGATGTTATTATTTTCTCAAATGCTATGGGTATGACACACAATTTAGAAATACCCTAATAGTTGGAGGATTCGGACTTTTTCCCCTTTTCATGAAGAGAAATAATATATGATCTATCCCGTCTATCCAGATAGACGGGAAGGCGGAAGATGTGACGGACAGTTTGAACAACTTAAGTATTGGCTTACATAGGGCCTATGCACATACCCTTAATACGCAGCCTTGTATTCCGTCAGGGCCATGTGCATATACTGGTTTGACGGAACTGAGCACGCTTAGAACCGAACTTTCATCAAACACAGGGTCTAAAATGCAGTTAGACGATTGCTAGTGATGAGGATAAGGATGATATGCTTGATAAATCGAAGAGGAATAAGTTGTTTTGAAAAAATCAGCAAACATATCGGCAATTGCCTGATCAGTGTCAGCTTTATTGTTTTCGAAAGACAAGTAAGACGGGTGCACTGATGTCTTACGCTTTACAGTGACAAAGTTATAAAATTGCTTAGGATCCCGAGAAAACCTATGTTTATAGCATTTTTTATTTTTTATAGCATTGTGAATTTAGCACCATAAAATTTGATCGAGAGACTACATAAAGGGAAAAATCCGATGCTTCACCGGATTTTTAAAATCTTTTATAGCATCTTGATTTTACGTTCTTCAAGTTGCATAACTCACGTGAGAACCATGGAGGTCTATCAGACCATCCTTGAGTCACACGCGGGACACAAACATCAAAGAACCACTGAAGAGTTTTATAGAAGACAGAAATGACAGAGTCCATATCCGTGCAAGTATACAGATATGACCAATCGTTTTTTAACAAGAGTTTTTTAAGTTTAGTAAAGTTTGTCTTGCGAAAACATCGGGTTGGAGGCATCGAGTTATTATGTCGAGACATAACACCAAAAGGAAGGTCAATGGTTACATCCAGAGTTGGATGAAAGTTGTCTTCGGGGATAACTAAGGGATCAGTCCTGGAAACATCGCAGTTGGAAGAATCCAACACAAATACCAGATCTAGTGATCTGTTACGACTATGCCGGACAGGATTTATTTGAGTTAGGGACAACTCAAGCAGACCATATATGAAACAATGTGACAAGGAGGGCAACAGTAATAAAGAATCAAATGAGAGGGTCCAGGCAATCTCAGGTAAATTAAAATCTCCCAGAACAACGAGCAAGTCTTTGTCAGAGAGATATGAAGAAATAAGTTGAATAGCTTCCAAATGGTGAGTGTATACTGCCAAGTCAGACTGTGGTGGAATATACGAACAAGTAATATAGGCAGAAAAAGAATTAAACGAAATTCTAATTCAAACAAATTCAATCTCCTGATTGGAGGACTGGACAATTTCAGACGAGAACGCCGAGTCAACAGCAATCAAAACGCCAACACCATTACGGATAGTCCGATCATGTCTGTATATTAAATATTTTGAGGGGAAAATTGAAGCATCGAAACAAGGTGACAAGGAGGGCAACAGTAATAAAGAATCAAATGAGAGGGTCCAGGCAATCTCAGGTAAATTAAAATCTCCCAGATCAACGAGCAAGTCTTTGTCAGAGAGATATGAGGAAATAAGTTGAATAGCTTCCCAATGGTGAGTGTTTACTGCCAAGTCGGACTGTGGTGGAATATACGAACAAGTAATATAGGCAGAAAAAGAATTAAACGAAATTTTAACACAAACAAATTCAATCTCCTGATTGGAGGACTGGACAATTTCAGACGAGAACGCCGAGTCAACAGCAATCAAAACGCCACCACCATTACGGATAGTCCGATCATGTCTATATATTAAATATTTTGAGTAAAAAATTGAAGCATCCACAATATCAGGTTTCAGGCAAGTTTCAGTAAAGGCAAGAATATGAAAGTCAAAAGTTAATCTATCTATATAGAGTCTAGAAAGTTTAGATGGTTCAGAGTTAGGGACGAAATTAGTTGTTTGACTCGCCAACAGGTTCCGACGAGCCGGAAGGAACGTTATTCACTGAGGCAGGTAGCAGGCTAATTGGAGGCCGATTCTTCTTTTATATTGTATACTCTTTTACGATAAGGTGTTCGGGTTAAAAATCTTTATGACATATTTGGACAAAATGATCTGGGGAGACACTTATTTTAAAGGACGAAGTGTCCCGAGTATATGCCGGTTCGGAAACTACAACAGATATCGTGTTAGTAGGTAGGATACTGTCTCCGGGAGAAATGGGAAGAAACTCCACACCTGCCAAAACTGGACTCCTAAACGATATTAGCTGCTAAACATTTGGTGACATAGGGTCATTGTCGGAAGCCGGAACTTGTAGAGATCGTTGTGCCGACGGACGCGCCCTGAAACCTGGCCCTCTTTCGCGTCGGAGATTCAATCATAAGTTTAGGTTCAATTCAGACCTCCATCGCCAAAAGCTCCTCTTGAAGTTTATGAACACCAGCTGACAGGGGTTTAAATGCATCCCCAGTCCGTTTCATAAAACTTCGCATCTCGAGCTCCAAGCCACGACACGAACCACAGCCCCATTTAAGGCCGCCACCCTGTGCAATACTATCACGCACCTTGACTGTATAACCAGCACACTTAAAGTGCATTACATTATCACACAGCCAACAGTAAAGAAATTCTTCACTGGTCTTGCTGGGATTATTGCAATTATATTTGCAACAGACAGACATTATTTAAATAAATTGATTTATCAAAAACAAATTTTAAATCAATATGTATGTAAATAAAAAGGGAAAAATGTGAATACATGTTAAGCGAGACGTATACAAACCAAAGCAAAAGCTAACTGCAATATGCAAATAAAAAGAGACAACAAAAAAAAGAGGGCGTCTAACGGCTAGACACGGTAGAAGTGAAACCTTCCGTAAAACAAACTGAGAGAGAATGAGACGAAAGCAGCATTAGGAGCGGGATAATTATAGGTTCAATATAATATTGCTATAAAGGTCATATTTTTTATTTTCTTCATTTTATTATTTTCTTCATTTTATTATTATTATTCATCCTCAATGTTTTCAATTTCAACAAATGATACGAGTGGCTTATGATAGCTAAAATATGATACAAATGCTTTGGTTTCGATGTTGTCAACATATCTTTGAAATACCGCGTCAATTGTTGTTTTTGATCGTGTTGTTGATTCAGTGCGATTGTTACACATTTTTAAACTGAATGTTGTATTGAGAAAGTCAATTAAAGGAACCGCTGTGTCCAATGCAAAATTTACGTTAAAATCGCCACTTAAAATCATTGGAACTTTATCGTAATCTTTTCTAAGTATCCGCGATACTTCTGGTGTATACTTTATTAAATTTTCATGAATGAATTCCGTGATGCTATTTATTGATTGATTCGGTGAAATATAAATTGCCACAATTAAAACTGTTTTTCCATTGCTCAATCTGGTTTCGCATGCACATATTTCTCCCACTTTAGAGAGCTGAACAGACAGTGATTCTAGTTGCTGTGCATTCATTCATTATATATTTTGTGATACATTTTTATTTACTTTTTACTTTTTATACCCTTGCAGAGGGTATTGTAAAATTGGTCAGAAGTTCGTAACGCACAGAAGGAGGCGTTTACGACCTGAGAAGCTGAGTTGATATAGCCATGTCCATCTGTCCGTCCGTCTGTGCGTATGCGTTTTACTCAGCCGTCTTAAGAGCTATCGGGATGAAATCTTTTTTTGGGGTTTTTTATTACCCGGGTAAGATAAAGTATGAAAATCTTTAGGATCGGACCACTATATCATATAGGTCTAGAAGAAAACATTTTGCGGACATGGCTATATCAACTCAGCTTCTCATGCTGATCAAGAATTTATATACTTTATGGGGTCGTAAACGCCTCCTTCTGTGCGTTACGAACATCTGACCAATTTTACAATACCCTCTGCAAGGGTATAAAAAGTAAATAAAAAGTAAATAAAAATGTATCACAAAAAAATATATAAATATATAAAAAGCATTATGAAAAAAACTTCGACCAAGCTAACAACAGAGCCACGTCGACACTTTCTAAATTGCCTTCGAGTTCTGTAGTTAAGCACGCATCTCATTTTCGCATTGTCGTTATGTCTCTTTTTAGAGACACGCGAGCACACTAAGTACACAACTCGACGACAATTTACAAAGTGTCGACGTGGCTCTGTTGTTAGTGTGCTCGCTTGGCGATCGGGCGGCCGGGGTTCGACTCCCAGCTTGGTCGAAGTTTTTCATAATGCTTTTTATTTATTTATAATGCTTTTTATATATTTGCATCTCATTCTCTCGCAGGCTAAATACTATAAGATCTATATGTGTCTCTGTTTAGTGGTCGGTTTTTCGTTTCATCGAGTCTGAAATCACTCCCAACGATTCTAAAGAAGTTTTCAGTTCAAAAAGAGATTTTTGGTATTAAAACACACAACATTAAGAACTTGTCGCAAGCTCGAAGTTAAGGGCCGCGAGCGCTATCTAAAGAGCACCAACCAACACCACACAAACAAAATCAAAATGTGAACTGTAAACTGAGAGCGCGGGTGGGAGCAAAAAATAGAAACAAATTAAAAACGGCGCAACAACAAAATAATAAGTGCGTTTGTTAATGTTTTGTTAATAATGAAAATGTAAATTTAACTTTTAACTTCGCGATTATTATAGCGATGATAAAAGTTGGGTTAGATAATTTAATGTAAGAAAGAATGAAAAAATTAGTTGAGCGAGAGCGCAAAACAAAAAACATGACCGACTTCGACGAGTGACAATATGTTACCCGATTTTACTCGATATCGATTACATATCGATACTCGAGAACTCGATAACAATTTTTTGGTAGTATGACACTGCAATTCGATAATAATCTTACTTCACTAACAATATGGAATATAATTCATACTTCCTACATGCTAACAATAATAATGCATTTCGTTCAGAAACATGCACAAAAGTGCAACTTGCGAATTACTAACTCTTTTATAGGCTTTTTACTGACAATGTGGTTGATTTTTTAACATTTTTTTTTTTGTATAAGTATCTGAATTGTGAGCCAGCCACATACTCTAACAACAATTTTTTCTACGTCTCTGGCTCTCTGTGCAAGACACAGTTGAGATTAATTTTTTTTCTCTTCTGAAAAAAAAAAATAAATTAAAATCCATGAATCCATAAATATTTTAAATAATATTCCTTTGCATATTCATTCATTCATTCGTTCATTTATTCACTAATATTGATATATACATTTAATGTGTGGGAGTAATATTCTAAGGGTTACGAGTTCAGGCTGCATTGGCATTTTCTACTTAAATATGTAACAATTTACTAGACATTTATGCTAAACGATAATACATATATTTTGGGATAAGTTGGGGAAAAATTTTATTAAAACTCCTTGAAAATCCATTTAGATAAAACTAAATGCCAACATTTATTATCATACATATAAATATGACCACACTTGATAGGTATTTTGAAAAAATAATAAAGCATAAAGCAAATAAGACATAGTCCTGGACTTCATTGAGGGTTTTAAGAGCGAGCAAAGCCACTCACCTCAACGCTTAATTAGCTTGGTGCACATAAGGTTAGCATACCTTGATATAAAAGGAGAAAATTTCCCAATTCAAGGAATCATTAGGGTACAAATCAGTTTTATCCTCACAGTACCATATGTATGCTGGTACGCAAACGCAGCAGGTATACTTTGTTTCTACCTAATGGATGAAACACAGGAATAGAAAAAATGTTTTTTTTATTTATTCAAAACAGGTCAAAACGACCAAAGAAAATTTTTTTTAGCAAGATGGGTTCTTAAGAATCTAAAATAGATAACCCAACGACTAATGTCGTAAATAGCGTAAAAATTATAGATCATAGATAAAACTTAGAAGACATAGGAATACTATTGTAAGCTGCAGTCCTCGGTAGATGTGTTGTCTAAGTGGCCCAGTCATTTAGTCAACTGAACAAGGACGATCCGGGTTCGAATCCCAGGCTAGTGTATGGATGTAGTTTTCGTCTAAGCCGAAGGCCTTAGATGCCAGTGCTTGTAAAATATAGTTAGGTTGATAGTTTATAACTATATCCTATACTTTAATAATAATAATAATACTATTGTAAATTATATTAATTCTAGTAGCCATAAAGCTGGCTTTGAAATTGTATGCACTGCATAACAAAATAATTAAAAAGATATTAAAGTACCAAATCAGTTAATGGCTGATGAAGGCATACCAGAAATAGATGAAAAAGAAGAACCATCAGTGAGATCAGATCAATCTAACATAATCTTTAAGAAACCAGCCAATCTCAAGTGGTCCAAAGAAAATACCAAAATGACTCAATACCGTGACATAAATGAACTGACAACAAAGTTTGTAGACTGTTGCACATCGGAAATAGGACAGACAAACTCAGTCCTGCACTAACGTCAGCAACAATACAACAGATATGGACAAAATAATTACCGTGGCAGAGGTAATTACCAAAATAACGGATATACAAATAACAATAATACAAGTGGATAGGTAACCAAGGTGATTCCAACCGAGGTAATTCTAGTAATAGAAATGGTAATGTACGAATTACCCAAAGTAAGATTTTGTTTGCTCTGAAGGATGACAACAAAAATTTGAGTATCTAAAACAAGCTTTAATAAAACCCACACTGCTACAGTATTCAGATTTTAGCAAAGAATTTTGCATAATAACAGATGCTAGCAAATATGCATGTGGAGCAGCATTGACTCAAACTTATGGTGATAAGCAGTTACCAGTATCATACGTTTCTCGCTCATTCACTATGGGTGAAAGTAATAATAGCACTACTGAACACGAACTAGCTGCGATACACTGGGCTATTACACTCTTCCGCCCATATACATATGGCAAACACTTTGGAGTCAAATTTTGTTGCAGATGCATTATCCCGCATTACGATACATGATCTAAGCAACACAAACGTACATGTCCTGAAAGTCACATCACAAAAAAGTTATAGAAAGAATTGAGATTGGAGATCTGTACACCAATGGAAATCTCGACATATGTTAGTTTTTTCAAAGGCTTGAAAAACAAGCCTGTATACTTGAGATCAAACAACTCAAATTGGCACCGAGTGAAAAGATCTTTGAAACCTTTTCAATAGAATCTTTAAAAGAAATAGGCAATAAAATTTTGAAATCATTAAGAGTAGCGCTACTCCGACCGGTGACCATTGTAGAAAAAGATAAAGATAAAGAAGCAATATTGTCTACATATCATGATGATGCTATACAGGGTGGCCATACAAATTGGTACTTTGGCCAAAGTAAAAAGACCATATTATTAGAAAAACATGACACGTCATGTAAAACACTGCATTAATAAATGTGAAAAATGCCTAAAGTCAAAAACAACGAACACCCTTAATCATTACTGAAACCCCCATACATGCTTTTGACAGAATAATAGTGGATACTATTGATCCACTACCAAAATCTGAAAATGGTAATGTTTACGCAGTCACTTTAATAAGTGACGTGATGAAATATGTAGTAGCCATACCAGTTCCAAACAAAAGCGAACCACAATTGCAAAAGCTATATTTGTATCCTTCATTCTGAAGTACGGTCCAATGAAGACGTTCATTACGGACATGCCAACAGAATACAAAAATTCAATAATAAATGACTTGTGCAAATATTTAACAATAGACAACATTACGTCTACTGCACACCACCACCAGACCTTGGGTACCGTTGAAAGAAGTCATAGGACATTCAATGAGTACATTCGATCATATATATCAGTAGATAAAACTGATTGGGACATATGGTTACAATATTTTGTGTACTGTTCTAATTAGACAGCTGCATGACTTCATTCACTTAATAAGTAAAATAGAGTATACTCGGATAGAATTGAATAGAGTGAGTGACAGACGCACAATGAGTGAGTGTGTATGAGTATTAGTATATTTTGGTACTCATAAAAAGCAAATTGAATGACACTGAGTACTGACTGAGTACTGAGTAAAACGGAGTGACAAATTTGACACATCTAAAAACATTCGAGTTATTCAAGTATCAGGGTAAATATTTTGTTTATTTATTTTCTTTGCATCGTTGAAACACAGCAGTCGCAAAAATGGAAGGAGGAAAAACTATCCAAAGTGAGAAAGTATGTAATTTAAAGCGTATTTTGTTGTTTTTGTTTTCGTTTGTTTTGTTATTGCTGTAGTCAAATATTGCATATATCTTTCTGCTTAGCTTGTGACCTGTCCATAAATGTTTTTTGTGTAATTTCTTTCAAATTTAATTTAGTTCAATTCAATGATATTGTCATTATTCAAGCTCTAAAGTCCGCATTGTATACTCAAATTTTATCAACAATTGAACCAAATTTATCAAAATATCACAAAATAGCCCTATTTCTATTTCCACCCACAAACAAATCTTTACAATTTTCTCCGCATGAAAAGGAAACCGTAATTGACGAGTGCAAACTAATTATGGAACGTTTTTTAAAAAACAGTGGGTCTAACACTTTACAAATACCAATAGCAAATGACGAATTTGATGATTTTGTAGAGGTTCAACAAGTTGACCCGAATAATAACCAAATTGACCAAGAAATAAAAGGGTACTCCAATATAAATGTACCGTACAGCACAAGTACAGATTCTGTACGCACAACGAAAAAACAACAAAAATGCTGTGTCGGCACCTGTCATTCGGATACATTCGAAACATACTCACTTATACTATCTGTTTTAACATTGTGCGGCCGAGTATAAAGCAAGCCTATCCACTCACTCATACTTATTCCGTTTCGCTCTCATATTCACTCAACTCAATTTGAGAGAAGTATATCCGAATGTCACTTTTATGACATTCATGCAGATGTCTAGTTCTAACACAACTCCATCAGTAACACATAAATACTGTATCTATTAATTTGTATTTGGTAAACAAAACAATTTACCAATTCATTTTAATAAATAGAATATAACCTTTATATAACGTAGATGATTATGCTAAGGAAGTTCAGTTAAGATTAGAACTACTATATAAAAGAGCTAGAACAAAGTTACAAGAACATAAGGAAAGGTGTGAACGCTGACCAAACACTTCGATGCAAGCGCCCCAAATTATATGTATGTATGTAGGAAATGAAGTGTCAGGCTAGTGAGCGAGACAGAGCGACACGCAGCGGCCGTACCTATCTGGTCGACTCACTCATTGGCAAATAAAAAGAAGCGTTGATTCAAAAAGCACTCGAAATTGTACTCTCGACTCGATCACATTGCGCACCCAAATTTATCACTAAGGCCATTATAAAAATAATAAATATATGTTTTCTTAACACAAAGAAACATTGTTAATAAATAAGACTAAATAAGGAAATCCCATCCTTAAATAATATCGAAATAAATAATAAGGGAAATTTGTGTGTGTGTAAAGTTCGCAAGTGAACAGAAAATTGTTAAAATTACATGCATTAACGTGTAATACGTATACAAAATCAAGGTTGTTGGCGAACGAATTTCACAACAAGCAACCAATACAAGTTCAAAAAGTAGTGGAAATTGGTGTGACTGTACGAGAGCCTATGACTGGATGGCGAGACGGTGAGAGGAAAAGAGAGAGCAGACAGCGGTCTCGAAATTGATGATTTTTAGTGTTTACTGTGGAAGCAGACAGCAGACACGAAGTTGATGATAACCAGTGTTTACTGTGGAAGCAGACAGACCGAGAGAGCAGACAGCAGACACGAAGTTGATGATAACTAGAGTTCACTGTGGAAGCGGAAAACCAAAAAGCCGAGTAAGTTGCGACAGCAGAGTGAGTGGCAACAAAGAGCGAACCGAACATCTACAAGAAGACTGAGTGAGTTGCTACAACGAGAGTTGCTACATAGAGCAAGACGACTATAGTTGGGTGAGCTGTTTAATTATTGTCTTGAGTGTAAGTTAATTGGCTTGCACGACAAAACCAGTCCGGCAGAAATATTGACGAAGTGGATGCGAACTGCAGAGAGCACATTTCTAAGCATAGTCCGAACTAATCCCGAACACAGATGGGCAAAGGTCATGGTGCACACTAAAAGATGTGAAGGGAATGTGCGCTTTAACCGTACAGTGGAGTCAGTTACAGCTTTTTGTGTATGCAAAACACGTGTTAAAAGGAGCTGCATTGTCGTTTATACGTAGTAGGAGACATATTTGTAGTTGGGAGTCCCTGAAGGTTGTTTTGAAAAACGACTCCAGACTAAAGGTTTCATCAGCAGAAGTTCACAGAAGACTAGGCAATCGACAAATAAAGAGAGGTGAAAATTTGTACGAATTCTTGTATTTGTTAATGGAAATTCCAAAGCCGATCGATTTGGATAATGAAAGTTTAATCGAGTATTTCGTAGAAGGTATACCAGATATGAGAGCAAATAAAGCATTATTGTATCAGGCCAGAACAGTGGATGCGTTGAAAATTCAAATAGAGACATATTTAAAATCCTATGATCCTAGGAAGTCGTCAAAGAAACCAACATTCTTTTCACAAGCAAAGCAGAGATCATAGAGAGAAAAATTCGATAACAAAAGGAGAACGCAAATGTTTTAAGTGTGGTGATCCTTCGCACATGATGAGAGACTGTAAGAAGAAACGTTTACTTTTTATACCCTTGTGATAATTGTATATTAATTTTGATCAGAAGTGTGCAACGCATAGAAGGAAGTATTTCCGACCATATAAAGTATATATATTCTTGATCAGCATGACGAGACGAGTTCAAATAGCCATGTCCGTCCGTCGTCCGTCCCGGATCAACGCAAACTCCTCCTAGACCGTTGGAGCTACAGAGTTGAAATTTTGCATGTAGGCTTGTGTACTGCAGGGGTTATATATCTCGGATTCAGCGTCTGGATAAACGCAAACTCCTCCTAGACCGTTGGAGCTCCAGAGTTGAAATTTTGCATGTAGGCTTGTATATACTGCAGGGGTTGTATATCTCGGTATATGCCGGATCGGACCACTATATCATATAGCTCCCATACAAACCGCAAAGTCACAAACAGTGACTTTTCTCAACAACTTCGTTATTTTCTGATTTATTTTCGTAAAATTTAACATTGGTGAGTTTTTTACACTAATAAACAACTGTGCCAATTTTGATCAAGATCGGGTGATTATATCACATATCTCCCAAAGGAATGATCTTTCGAAAACAGTGACTTTTGTCAATTACTTCGTTACTTTTAACGCGATTGCTTTCAAATTAAACATTTGTTAGTTTAATACATCTGTTAATGACTGTGTCAAATTTGATAAGGATCGGGTAACTATATCATATAGCTCCCATAGGAACGATAGGATGACTTTTGTAAATAACTTCGTTATTTCCTATGCTAAGATTGCAGGCCATTCTTTCGCAAACTTTAGCCTTTTTAGCAGTGTTTGCGTTTGCTGCTACATAGCAGCAATTACAATAAAAATATTGCTCTGCTCCTGCTACTGCTCTGATTTTGAAGGGCTACGTAGCATAGCAGAGAGCACAAACGGAAAACGATTGCTCTTCTGCTCTGCTCCGTAGCATACATCGTCGGAGCACAGAGCAATAGCGAGAGCAAAAAATTTTCGATACGCTATTTGTAGTTGTAGCAATAGCACAAGCATTAAAAGCGAGATGAGAGCGGAGCAAACAAAATAAATTTTTGTGCTACTGCTACGGAGCATTTCCTTTTCTGTTGCTCTCGCTCTAGCAATTTCGTAGTTGCTCTCGTAGCAACTTCGTAGTCGCTCTCATAGTAGATCTGTACTAGAGGTGGGCATGGGCCGAAATGTTACATCCAACCCAACCCAGCCCATGGGCTAAAAATTTCATCCGCACCCGAAAGCTAAACAAAATTTGGACATTAAGGCCAAGTTTTTCCGAATATGCTTCGCCTGTTGTACTTGTAACAAAAAAGAATGGGAAAAAGCGTCTGTGCTGCGATTACAAAAAGTTAAATGAGAAAGAGGTCCAAGATAATTTTCCTGATTGAATAGTCACGGTCGATACGACGTTGAGAAAATTGGCGGTGGTGAAGGACCTTGTAAGACCTCAACAGTGGCTGAGTTCATGAAGCCTTGGCTAGGATCATTCGGGTCGAATGACTTGTCAGGACAGCCGATTGTAGGAAATGAAGTGTCAGGCGGGCATAATCATGGCAATCGGGCATAAATAATAAGGGAAATTATAATCCCACATGTATGTACTAACACTCTCCCTCTCTTTTGTAGCTGTCGCGGAAGCGGAAGCATAAGAATATATGTATATGTAAACAAAGGTTAAGCAAAAGAATAATTATTGAATAAAAATCAATCTTAAAACTGCAATCAAATGACACTGACATGTTCGTCTCTTCATTATTTTAATTAAACTAGAACCCGGTCATTACAAGACTCTCTTTCTGGAAGCAGACCTAAATGCTTTTCAGGGGTGGTTTAGGGCTAGCTTGCTATTGCAAAACTGTTCTAAGTGCAAAATAATGTATTTTTATGAGAGGTTGGTGAGATTGACTCTTCCGAGCTGTTGAGCCAAATTAATATTTCTGTTCCATTTAGAAGGACCTGCAATTACACATCGCTTATACTTCCTACCTGCACAACTAACTTTGCTCTGCATAAACCTTTTCGTATACTACGTAGCGACTTCAACAGACTTTGCCACATTATCGGTTCGGAAACATCGCTTTAGGTAATTAATTGTAGTCATCTTTATTTTATTTTAATATTTTTTATTTCTTTAGTTTAGGTCGGAGTGGGTAGAGGTTCATTCATTCAGAGTTTCATTAGTAACAGGCCGGGCCTGGTGTCATATGGGCGACTTGTTCGTACTGAGCGTTGTTTGACTACGTCTATATATCTTGACAGATTGCAAACATGGCACTATAGCAGTCGAAGAGAAAAAGGTTTTATATTAAAACTCTAACTCGCAGAAAAACAGACTTCAAGGTTAGATCTGTAGCTCCAACATTTGATCCAGACGGACGGACAGATATGGCTGTATGAATTCGTCTCGTCGTGCTGATCAAGATAATACTTATACACTTTATATAGTCGAAGATGCTTCTCTCTATGTGTTGCACATTTTTGGCCAAATTTTATATACCCTTTTTTCAATTAATATATCCTATTCAAATATAATTATTACACAATACTGGCAGTCATTACGTAATACTGTGATCATTTTATAGACTGCTCACACTTACTTCTTAACTTTCTCTTTTGTGTGAAATTTTGATCGATGTGCATGTGGTCCAGGTGTTGCAGAGGAAAATAATCAAAAATTAAACTTAAACTATAAAAAACTTTTATTCAATACTAGAATCATAAATTCAATAGTAAAAATATTAAAGATATTTTAATTTTTTCTTATTTCAGACGTCGGAAAAAAAACATCATTCCAAAATCATTTTGGAAGTCCTTTGCAAAATCAGTTCAATACCAAAAACAACACACGAGTTATTGCCCAAAAAGGTGGGCTTGCTATATTACCCTGTGTCGTTAAAATTAATTCGCCAGCAACGGTAAGAATACTTTATGAAACTTGAGTATCTTATATACATATGTGCATATAATAATAACCTATGAAAAAAAATTATTTCATTAAACAAGTGCAAATGAATAATTTTAGTACATTTTTGCGTATATCATTCGAAAGAAAATGTAATTTATAATTTTTTGTTACTTTGGTTCTATCTATCTGTCTGAAATAATGCTGCGTCGAAATCAGAAAACCGAACTTCCTCAGTCTAAGAGCTATTGTGATTAACCTCTACATATAAACTGTGAATAAGTTTGTAGTGTTGAAAACACAATATACTAGTGCCATGAAAACAATCGTTTAAATAGTTTTAAGTATTTTAAATTTAATTATTTTAAATGAAATTCACAAGATTTAACTAGATTAGCTAAACAGCTTTACAATTTGTCAAGTCTTATTTTCCTGTAACGCTCTTATTAACGCGGATAATTGCACTCGGACCTTTTAGAGCTGCTTAGTGATTAGACCTTAAAAAAGTTCATCTGCTTCAGCAGATTCCGGCTAAAGGTAATTTTCAATGATTGGTTCGGATTTGAACTACGTTATAAATGAGCTTGGGACAACCAAATTTTCTTGTTGGCACTTTCCTTAGAATTCCAGGTCCACGCCTTTGTAGTACTGGCTCTTCTTGAAAAACCTCTTCCTGACTACGTTTCTCTTGGTAGTCCTCTTTTTGACCCTTCAGGCTTTGACTCCCTGTTCTTAGGATATTTCGCCGCCTTGTGCACACATTTCCACAGTTACAACATTTGTATTTGAAACTAGATGCCTGGGACCGACTAGGTCAAATCTCTTATTTATTATCAGTGCCCCTTTGTTTCTATTTCACGTTTCTTTTTTACCTATAATGCTTAAGGTGTCCTGCGACTCAATTGCTATTTGAAATGTTTCATTCTCTTCTTAAATGCTAACAATAGCAAGATTGAAATCAGATAAATTATGTCCATTATTTCAGTTTCATTTATTTTGTCTGCAATGTCAAAAAACTTGTCGACGTGATCTTTCATGTCGTCGCCGGTGTTCAATATCAGCAAAACCAAAGACTTCAGTCTTACCATCTTCTTGCACCAATTTCTCAGCATTTTCTTTGTTTCATTCTTCATCAAGATAGATTTCACTCGATTTTTCCAAGTATCAAACTTTTTTCCCTAATGAATCTATAAGGACACTTGCGATACTTATTTTTCAGTTTTTTCTTTATGCCGAAAAACTACACAAGCACCGTAAAAAAAACAGCAGTTTTGTGCCACACAGGCGAGACACAAAAAGGAAAATTCCTTCTAGAATTTATTTCACTTATTGGCGCAGTGGAAGTGTTGCTGGGCCCATAACCTATTGAGATTTATCTAGTTTACAGAGGTATATAGATATATTTGCGATGAATAGGTTATTACATAGAACATAGAAGGATGGTCTGGCAGAGACAATGCTATTTGGGGAGGTGAACTTATACCAATGTATACCTATCCTTATTAGACATCTGCACGAGTACATCCACATAATACTAAAATGTAGTGCACTCGAAAAGAATAAAAGTGACTGAGTGAGAGGCTCATAGTGAAAAAATTATTCGTTATCCACAATCGTTTCCATTATCCCCGACGGAACTATGTACCTGCACAGTTACATTCACATAATACTAAAATGTAGTACACTCGAATAGAATAAAAGTGAGTGAGTGAAAGAAACTACCTTTTAGTATTGCTTCATCAGAGGGAAACTCCACCTACGTCGGGGTTCGAACTTGAGAACAACCGAATTGTAGAGGTATATACATGAACGTAGTGTGAGGTAGTGTGTGTATGAGTATTGTATGGTTTCGGTACTAATACAAAGATAATTGAGTGAGAATGAATACTGCTTAAAAAAAAAAGAGTAATTAGGCAAAAGTGGAAGCATTAGGATAAATCAAGTATCCGTCGTCACATTTTGTGAATTTCTTTTCTTTCTATTGCCAAAACGGTGTAGTCGCAAAAATGAAAGGAGAAAAAAAAATATCCCAAACGACAATGTACATAAGTGATTCCAAGAGTATTGATGAACAATAAACCACTGTGTTTAATATCTCATAAGAACTTAACTTTATTTTTCCTTCAATGTTACTGAACTGTGTCTGCCACTGCCAGAACACGTCTTGATCGTTCGTTTGCTTGCTTGTTACTAAATTTTCAATTCTTACGCAACTACGTAGGTCATATAGGTTTATAAAGAGTGACAGAGCATACCAGATTGGCGCCAGTATATTCTAGAAAACTTAAGAGAAAATACAAAAACAAAAGAATTGTGAGATGTGCAAGATCATTCATGAGTCTTTTCCTTGCTTGCGTATAGCAATGTAAGTTAAATGACAATTGGTTCCTCAACATACCGCCCCCCCCCCTGAAACTCCGTTTCTGAACCCGGTAGGGCTGCAATCTTTGTGATAGGGCGAGTGACTTCTCCTGATTTGGTGAGAACCTGAACCGCTCTGACGAGGCCATCATCTCCTGTGAACACTTGAGTTACCCGTCCTAAGAGCCATGCCGATGGAGGCGCGTTAGAGTCCTTGATCAGTACAAGATTACCGATCGCAATGTTTGGTAACTTGGTGGTCCATTTCGGGCGCTGTTGTAGCGATGTCAAGTATTCTTGATGCCAACGTTTCCAAAATCCTTGAAGCATTGCTTGAACATGCTGCCAGTAGCTCAATCGATTAGTCGGAATCTGCAAATAGCTGTCTTCAGGAACTGATGTATATGTTCTGCCAATTAAGAAATGTGCCGGTGACAGGTAGGCAATTTCAGTATCCGATGCTGTGCACAATGGTCGCGAATTAACGACAGATTCTATTTGCGAGAGCGGTGTTTGCATCTGCTCAAAGGTGAGGACGTTCGTGGAGGACCGAGCGTACTGCCGACTCCCACTTACCATCCCAGTGTGGTGAATATGGAGGAATAAAATTCCATTTGATGCCTTGATCCGCAAGGGCTTTCGAAACGACGTCATTGTGCTCGCGTGAAGCGAGAAGCTGTACCATTTCGTCTAGTGCACGTTTTGCGCCAACAAAGTTACGCCCGTTATCGCTATACATTTGGGAGCATTTCCCACGACGAGCCATAAAACGTTTTAATGCCGCCAAGAATGTGTCGGTGCTGAGATCAGTGGCCAGCTCCAGATGAAGAGCTGAAGTAACCATACATACAAACAGGCAAATGTAGCCCTTTTCCTTCCTGGGGTTTCGTCCCTTGTAAACCTTCAACAAGATAGGTCCAGCATAATCGCATCCAGTATGCTTAAATGGAAAGGCTTGTCGCACTCGAACAGCCGGTAAATTGGCCATAAACTGATTTGCTGTGTGATGGCGCTCTCTAAAACAGTTTAAACACTCATGTATGATACGTCGAATAAGATTTCGTGCGCCAATGATCCAATATTTCTGGCGAATTATTACAAACATTGCTGAAACTCCTGGATGAAGATTGACTTTATGCTCATGTTTCAGCAGCAATTCCACAAGGCGATGTTGTTTCGGCAAAACTACTGGATGCTTGGCATCTGCAGGCAATTGCGACCTTTCCAAACGTCCACCCACACGTATAATTCCATCTTCGTCAACGGAGGGAGATAGTTTGCTTAAAATTGATCGTCGCTCCAAAGATTGCTTCCTCAAAGGCAGCTGTCTATCGTCATTGAATTGATTTTGTGCCTGTCGTAGGCAAAACTTCCTTGCTCTGGTAACTTCATCGAACTTTAGAGGTCCTGAATATTTAGACTTGCTTGATTTGATTCGATGAACGAAGCGGAATACATATGCGACCACTCAAACCAGTCTGATCCAAGATGATGTCCTTCCGAGTAGTACCTCAAATGGGGAATCCTCAATATCCTTGGAAATGGTTGTCAAGATTTTGGTTTTGAACTCAAGTTCTGCTGCTGCCTTGAGAATTGAGCAGCAAGTTGTTGGTCTATTCATTGTCTCTGAGTATAGTGTACAGTCGTGCAGCCAAGATGGTCCCTTCCACCATAGATCAAAGTTAATTAAATCACTCGCTAGCATGCCTCGTGATGCACAATCCGCAGGATTCTCTTTAGTGCTGACATGTCTCTAAGCGCTACGTGGTATGGTCTCTAGTATTTCTGCCGTTCGGTTGGCAACAAATGTTTTAGGTTTACAGGGTTGATGCGAAAGCCATGACAAAACGATTGTAGAATCGGTCCATGCGTGTATCTTAACATCCTTCTGGCGCAGACCAGACCTTACTGCTTGAAATAAACGAGCTAATAGTAGAGCTCCGCAAAGTTCCAATCGTGGCAACGACTTCTGTTTTAATGGTGACACTCTTGTTTTAGCTGCAATGAGTGCCACTCTGATGCTTCCATCTAGGTGTGTCACACGTTTTTAAATGACAGCAGAGTAAGCCTTTAACGAAGCATCTGAAAATCCATGCAGTTCGATGTCATCGGGTTGATTGTCTACAAATCGAGGTATCTTCAGGTTCCTTAACGTGAAAATGTCCTTTCTGAATGTTTGCCATAAGTGCGCTTGCTTCGTTGGCAGTTCCGAGTCCCAATCCAGATTAAGCAGCCATAATTCTTGGAGCAGAATTTTAAACTTGATCACCACTGGCGCCAAAATGCCGAGTGGGTCAAAGATGCGTGCCGTGTCAGACAGCACTTGTCGCTTCGTACAAGTCATATGTTCCGATAATGAAACCTTATATGTTAGGACGTCTTCTCCAGGAAGCCAATGCAGCCCAAGCACCTTTGCTGCCATCTTTGAGAAATCGATTTCATTTCCCTCGTTGCTGGCAATTCGTTTACTATTCGAGACCCATTTGCTTAGCTCCAATTGTGCCCGGGACATAAGGAGTATCAGCTCTTCCTTAATGTCGAGCAGTTCTTGTTCGTTCATGGCTCCTGTCAGTACGTCATCGACGTAGAAATCATCCAAAAGTATCCTAGCCGCCCTTGGAAACTCGTATTCGTGATCAGTTGCCAGTTGTTCCAGCACTCTAACTGCCAGAAACGGTGCACATGCTGTGCCATAGGTGACTGTGGTCAACTTGTAATGCTTCAATGGTACCTCAGGGTTTTCTCTCCAAAGGATTCGTTGAAAATTCTGATGTTCAGGGGCCACTAAAATCTGTCTGAACATTTTGACGATGTCCGCAGAAAATACGAATCTGTGCATTCGAAAACGCAGACAAACGTTGAAGAGGTTGCGTTGTATACATGGGCCAATGTGAAGTGCGTCGTTAAGAGATCGTCCATCCCGATCTTGAAATGATCCATCGAACACCACCCGCAGCTTGGCGCCTATGACTGGATGGTGTGGCAAATAGAATGACTTCTTACATACGTTTGTGTCTTCGTCTGCAGCTACTTCCTTCATGTGACCCAGCTGGATATACTCTCTCATAAATTGAGTATATTTTAACTTCAAGCTGGCATCCTTCATTAGACGACGATCGACTGCGAGAAAGCGCGATCTCGCTCCTTGAAATGTATCCGCAAATTGTGGGTTTTGTTCCTTGAAGGGCAAATCGACTATGTATCTTCCATTCGAGTTGCGGCTATGGGTGCACCGGAAGTGCGTTTCGACCTTTTCATCCTCTTCGTTTACAGTTGTATGTGATTGAACTTCCTCTTGTTCCCAAAATCTTTGCAGTAGTCCATCTATATTAGCCGTAGTCAGCAATGACGTAGATGATGTTTGCAATCTTGAAGTGTATACCGATGTGATTACCCATCCAAATATTGTGTTAACTGCAATAGGGTGCCCTTGACCATCGCATAACTTCTCTCCGGTGAGAACTAACCAAATGCAATCATTGCCCAGCAAAATGTCGATTGAAGCGTTAGTTCTGAAGTCACGGTCAGCCATTTGGTATCCATTAAATACCGACAGTGATGAAGCATCAATGTTTTTACGTGCCAATGGTGAGGTGATCTTTCCCAAAATGTGAGCTTTAATATCGATGCAATGACTCGACACACGAGACATCATCTGGAGAGAGCAGAAACCTCTGGTTATTCCTGCCTTGACGTCTGAGATGCCCGATGTGGCAACTCGAAATGGCGAACGTGCAAGCCCCAACGTCTGTACGCACCGTTCCGAAATGAATGACAAGTCTGAGGCGCTATCCAATAAAATACGGCACTTCAGCAAGGCTCCTTGAGCCTATTCTAGTCAAAAATATATTATATGTACTGCAATTAATAACTTGTTTTTTCATACTTTGTTAAAAGTCTCTGTTTTTGTGTTCTATTTATAAATGTTGTGTAATTTTTTCAGCTTTAATTTAGTTTAATTAATTGAAAAAAAGGCTTTCACGATTGATGTAAAATCAGAAACAATGCAAGAGGGCTTTGTTGTTGTTACTGAACGAGTTATTCAGAACTGCCGTCCATTTAAAATTATAGCAGATTTGAAAGAAGAAATTTACATTATTTTAAGTTATTGTTTTTGCCATTTATGGTCCAATGTTGACGTAAGAATATTGTTACCACATCCAACAACAATTTGGCCCATAAAAGAGGAAATTGTTAAAAATAAAGCTTTTGGATGTGTCATCTTTAGCAACATATGGACAGATAACTTTTTGAAAGCATCATATTTGTCCTACCCTGTGCATTATGTTAAACAAGGAGTACTCGTTGATCGGCTCATGGCGATGAAGTCATGAAGAAAATGTCTTGTTCAGGTACTTTAACTTAATGTACAAGTATATAATTTTGATTGCAATAACTAATTGCAAACATTCGGGCAAAAAAAGAAGAAATCTTAAAACGCTTTCAATACAAGCTCTCAGTGGACAATTCCATAATCAACACTGATCGTGGATCAAATATGAAAAAAGCCTTTCTAGATGTGGAAAAAATCCATCGCGTTAATCATCTCTGTTGAGAAAGGTATTAATGCCGCACCTGAAATGGTTATATTATTTATTATCTTCATAAACTGACATTTGCGGCTTTCTTCCAGGAGACGTATGTCCACCTTTCCCATCAAAATCAACGGTGAAGTCACTTTAACTAATCTACAATATACTCTACATTTTTGTATTCCCTCACGTCAGACCTGAAGATATTTTTCCTGTTCACCTTAGTATATGTCGCATTAACTACTCTATACATTAACCTTTTCGAGTTCTTTGCCAATCTTTTAGGAACCTTTCTCACCTTATCTCACCTTACCTTTCTGTCACTTCACTTCGCTCTATACTTTTCAATAATCTGCAACGAAACCCATGAATATATTTTGGATATTGCATTGCTTGCAACTCTTAACTTTCTTAACATTGGCTGTGAATCAGGGCATAGCTGGCACCTTGTGCAAATAAAACACCTCCTCCGGGTCGGGGATGTTTATTTGCGTATAAAGCTAAGCTTAAGCTTTTTCGTCGACTGCTGTGTTAGTTGACTTAATTAAATAAATAAAATAGATGAACTGGCGAACACCGTGCTTGCGTCATTTAATACCCCACGGAATTTCAGTGCAATAGTTTACAGACTAGATTTCACATACGCTAACAAAAGATCAGAGTATCTTATTGAGCAAGAATTGTCCACCCTTTGGCAGGCAAACATGACGCACATGCAGTGTTAAGACGAAGTTAAAAAAAAACTGACTTTACTTACAACACGCTTGTGTCTTGTGATGGACCATTGGCCGCTTCACTTTACGAAAAGTATAGGCGAGACGTGCTAACATTACAGACCATAGAATCTTCCTTTAGCTTTAGCTCAGGAGGTCGACCAAAATCACGAAAGATTTCAGTTTGCAGACAGCTATCCACTGGTTAAAGAACACAGAATTCAAAAAATCTACAAAACCAGAATGCAAGTTTTTTTCAGTAGTGCCACCAGTAAAAAAAAATTTGCATTATAATAAACGACAGGCTCCTGTATACAGAACTCTAATAGCGCGAGCCCGGGTGCGACCAATAGTCGCAGACTCCACACTACGTTTCAAACAACAACCACATGAATCGAGCACACAGCTACAAGTCAAAAAGCGCAGTAAATGATTTATCTGTGAAAGATCACGAGCAAACTAGCTCGAAATATAGCCAGGAAGGAGAAAAGCTCGTAGAAGATTTTAAACTGTATATGCAGGTAGAGGACCAAATACACTTTTTAGACGCGATCTCTTGCTACCGTACTGCAGTGCACAGTGCACCACTGCAGTGGTGGCCCCAACAAACCACAAATAAACCAAAAGAAAGATAAAATTATCGCTAAAATATCAAAGAAGCTAACATCGGCTATGCCGAAGTTTATATACCCTTGCAGTCCTTGGTAATAATAATTTTACATGTTCAAAATTTGTTTTCGGCAACTTAATTCATCAATATACAAACAAAACTATTTTCCTCTTTTATTCTTTATACTACAATTTGTTCTTCTTCTTCCCTCATTCCCAAAGCAAAGCAACGCACGCATACACATACAGTTCATGTAGCGTTTCGTCTGTGTGTGTATGCATGTACTCTGTTGATGACGAAAGACGTAGTAGACAGCAAGCAGCGCTGCCGGCAGAGCTGGGAGCAGAGCCGATTATTATATTGACTTATATTGTTATATTTATCCGATCACATTCAAATTTTGGGATCTGGAGTTTTATATCCAATATAATCACATATGTAAATTTCATAGCATACTCCAATTTTTATGAAAATGTTTCTTCTAGTTCTTCTAGACCTATATGTAGTAGTAGTAGTGGTCCGATCCTGATGGTTTTCATACTTTATTTTTCCCGGGTAATAAAAAACCCCGAAAACAAATTTCAGCCCGATAGCTTTTAAGACGGCTGAGTAAAACACATACGCACAGACGGACGGACGGACGGACGGACGGACGGACAGACGGACATGGCTATATCAACTCAGATTCTCATGCTGATCAAGAATATATATACTTTATGGGGTCGGAAACGTCTCCTTCTGTGCGTTACAAACATCTGACCAATTTTATAATACCATCTGCAAGGGTATAAAAAGTGTCTACATTAGTTCATCACACATCAAACTTTTTAATCAGCTGTTTTTGCTGTGCTCTCTAAGAATAACGGATAAAAACTTTACTTCTCACTGCAGCGTGAGCATCTTGAAAGTGATACTGGAAACAAAAATTATAACAATTTAAAATATCAAAGAAGCTAACTTCGACTATGCTTATTATATACACTTGCAGTCCTTGGCTATAATATTTTTACTTGTTCCAAACTCATTTTCTGTAACTCAATTCATCACTGCACAGACAGAACATTCCAAATATCATTTTCATTTCACGCTGTGATTGGCACGCATACACACACAGTAGCGTTATAGCGTTGCGTCTGTGTGTGTATGGGTGTGCTCAGCTGCTCTGTGGATTTTAAGCAATCACGTAGTAGATTGGCTGACCAATTTTATATTACATTCCGCAAGGGTAGTAAAAAGCGTAATGATTTGAATATTGAATAATAGCGGGTCTAATTAAATCGGTTTGTAACTTTAGGCTACTCTTCGGCTAGGTGAATATAGCCATACATCGTTGACGGGTCAGAATTCCTGAGGGTGTGACCGTAGGTCGTAGAGGATTTTGTTAGTCTGGACGGCCGTTAGCAGTTGGCAGTTGTAAGGCAGCCTAAGTTTTCTTCCAAAAGTTATCATTGAGGGCGAATAACTGGAGCTCTCGTCAATCGCTGACCTGTAACTCCACCCAATCATGCTGGCTGGTAGATACAAACTTCGCCAAGTAATCTAGCAACGTGCGATTAAAGCATCATGCCGTCTGATTGTGGATGCAGCGGCGGGGTACTTGTCTTTTCAAGAGTCATCACCCGCATTCAGGCTTCGAAGACCCCTGCCTCAAAATTGTGTCCTTGATCATAGCCTAGGACTAATGGAACGCCAAATCGACGTTAGACTTTTTGTACCAATACTCGAGGTACAGTTTCAGCTATCTGGTCCGGAATGGCTGCACATTCATTGCACAAAAGGCGTAGTTGGTCCTAGATTGGCAATCGTTAGACGATCAAAAGGGGAGCCCATTAGGCTTGGTTGTAGGCGACAAACGGTTCTTCGAGGTGGTCTTTTTCGTGCGTTGCGGATGGTGCAGCGTCATCTACCAATGAGCGGGGCATAAGGGCTACCGGTATGTTCTCTGAGTTTTTTATGTTAATCACCCCTATTTCATGAACAGCTTATCGGTCGCAGAGATGCCACAAGGCTCTTATTTCCAGGCTCAGGCCCCACAATGTAGTATTAGGCGGTCGTTCGGCCTTGTTCATCCAATCGAACACCTTAGCGAGGGCCTCGTCGGCCTCTTGCTCCTTACGAAGGTCGGGTAATAGGACTTTGGTAAACAGCACGGCAACTCCATTTTTTCTTTCGACTCTCTAGCATGTGGGACAGTCGCTTCATGGTCAGCGAGAGATGCCGTCAGAGTTACCATGTTGTGTACCACTTCGATAATGAATCTTAAGTGCATCTTATCAAAGCCGATCACGACTTTGTGTTCTAGCCAAAGTCAGTACTCAGCAGTGTACGCGTCGAGTCGTTTACCAGGACAAATCGATGAATCAGGGTCTTGCGCAGCACATGCAACTCTACCATAGGTTCTTGTGTGGAGGTGAGCGTTGACGACGCTTTACTATACATGGTTACCTGGTATGGTGAGGTTCGTATTGGCTGCTGAACATCTCGCCAACTCAATACCGAGACTGCCGCGCCGGTATCCACCAATATTGACAGTCGTTTACCAGGACAAATCGATGAATCAGGGGCTTGCGTGTAAATGTAAAGTGTCTTAAGCATTTCGTACGGGCGAATACGTAGCTTGGATAGGTTTCCAGTTACATGACGGCCATTTAAAATAGCAGCAGTTTTCCGGTTTACTTCTGTAGGACATTTAGCGCATATATTTGTTGGGACGGCAACCATAGTTACATGTGTGTTCAAGCTGGGCTTGCACTCGCATGGCTATGTCTAATGCCTCTTGTAGCTAACTCGGCCGACTGGAGATTACTACTCCCTGTAGCGGAGTTTCGCGCATACCGCCAATAAATTGTTGCACCAGAATCTGGTCATACATAGGCCCCAGAATAGCGCTAAAAGCGAGTACGTGAGTGTAGGTTGCGTAAGCAAGGTGCAATAAAATGTTGAAGAGCGGCCGCGCAGATTTTACACCAGTGCCAAATATTTCTCAACCTCTGCCTACTGATAGTAATTCGCCTCCATGTCTACCAGTCGCTGAAATTCGCCCCAAGATCTACTTCCATCGAAAAACGGCAACAAACTTGTGTTAAATTGTGGGACAAAAGGCGATCGCGTCCGTAGGTGGTGGAAGCGTCCCATAGCAGCGCGTCCTGCTTTCGTTGGGGTGACCCGTTCCAAACGGTGTGTTCCGGCGGCGAAACAGACCCGACACCGCTGTAGGCTGTGCACTTATAAAGGAGCGTTGCAAGGCCTCGCACATTCGGTCTATCTTTTTTTCACAGCCTCCACTAATTGTGCTATAGCAATAATGGAATCGCTGCTGTCTTCAGCCTTTCAGCTGTTCCGAGCCTGTGTCATTTTCTTAAGCATTTTTCACGTAACTCCACAGCTGACACGAATGTAACGTGTCTTGCCTTTATGCGACCAAATAGCGCCACCCGGGTCTGAGCGGTTGGTTTACGGTCTGCCGTCCGATCCTCAGGCGGCATTCAAATCGGCAGAATCACCAAAAAAAAAACCGAGTTTTATTCAATTCTCGTCTTTTTTTGCTGCTTCTTTCTTTTTTTCTTCTCTTCTCAGTTTGTATGTATTTATATTTTAAATATAAATATTTTAAATATATTATATATTTATATTATTATTCATTTTTTGTATAGTAGCTTCATACGAATGCGAATTTAGCCGTATTCATATACATATATAATAAGTGGCGATCCGAGACAGGTGAAAGTTCAATCAAGATTAAAGAATTTACAAATTTTTGAAAAAATAGAAAAATAGAAAAAAGAAAATGATGGCTATAGAGTGGCAACTGAATATTTTGATCAATTGGAAAGACGCGTTACTTAATACTGCAAGAGAATTGCCGCATTTTGGCGTGACTGCAAACAAAATAAAACATTTGTTTTAAAAAAGTATTTGCATTGGCTCTCAAAAAACGTAGTGTTTTCATTTAAGTCCAATGTACATACCTAAAAAATATAATATTGTGAGTGTTCAAGCCGGACAAAGAAAAGACGGATGTCTTGGATAAGTCTGCTGCTCAATATTTACGCGCTGATGCTGCTCGAGAAACAATTTCCCCTGCAAGCGCTAATGAAGTTATTTCGCTTATCTTGGAAGCGAATTTAGCACTGCATCAATATTTGCTCATAAGAGAGTTTGTCAATAGTAAACTTTCTAGAGAGCTTTTTCTAGCTATGATAATATTTAGAAAGAGAAAACGAAATGTTATCCGGAAAATAGTACTATTAGTGAATCAAGGAATTTTTAAGTTTATTGAACCTTACAGAAAAGCGCATTATAGAGTTGTAGTTGCCGATCCTGTTTGTAACCTTAAACTCATAGGAAGTTCATAAAATTTTGATTTATTGACCATCCATTATTAAATATGGTGTGGTATTGATTGTTGAGTTGTCTGAGGAAGCTGCTGAATCGAGAAAAACCGACATACAAAAATTTCTCAAATAGCAACAAATAAAGCCTTAATCGTTTACTACTTTCATCCGATCCTTTCATAACATTCAATGAAAGTTACTACCTAAATACAAGTCAATTTTTAATAAATATGTTAACTCTCCCTAGAATAAGTAAAAGAGGGGGTCTAACTTTAAGATAGGGATGACTGTGAACGATTTTTTTTTTATTCCTTTTTTTTTGCACATTAAAACATTTTTTATATTTTTATTTTCACTATAAGCATTTTTGGCCGCTCGCTCCATACGAGCCCAACCACTATGCGTACGTATAGAGCACGAGAGCAGGAATACAAGAATTGTCTTAAATTCTATGTCAAATCACTTCATGGTCATAAAATCAAAGGGTGTTTTAGAAATCATTAATACAACGACGACTGTCAGATTTTGGAGCAATAGTTGATTTTAGGGAAAAGAAATTAATAATTAACGGAGAAGCAGAAAATATGAATTTCCTAGAATGTACCACAGTGAACTTTACAACTACAGCGCCTCTTCCCTACAAATCTAATATCAGCGCTACCATCCAAACTTTAAACAAAACCTATTTAATCAAATTATATCCCTATCCAATGGGTGTAGCAGGAACACACACGGCACACAGCTCTAGTCTAGGCATTGTTTTGGTCTTGAGGGGAGCTACAATGAAGTATATCTATGAATTTATATTTTTGATTAATGTTCTGTGTGGATGAATCGTGGAATTTTCATTTTCTTGCCATTCACTTTAGTTTTTTTTATTTCATTCAACGCTGTCTTTAAATTCATTGGAGTTGATTTGTCCCATTCAAATCCTTTAAGCAATAGGTCTTGCATTAAGATTTTTACTCTAATAATACATCAACGCTCTCGAGGAAGATGGACGTGTTTTTTTTAAGCTCCCGCGTTTTAACTGATTTTATAATTTTTTTTTATTTTGTGTTATCGGCATCGCGATCGAAAATTATAATTATAATATTAAATCTAACTTGCACCATATCACTCGTTTGCGTTTTTGTGTGTTTGTGTTAATAATTTTTAACAACCTTAATTCTGTTAAAACCTTTGTTGGTTTTTTTCTTTTCTTTCTCTCTTTCCCACCTTTTTTTTCTTTCTTGTAAATCACAAGCAACGCTCATTTGTTGTTGTGTTGAAATTTCTGTGAGTTCTTGTTGCAGTGTTTTTGTTTTTGTGATTTCTAGCTCCCGCGCTCGCGCTCTTTAACTTTTTTTTTTTTTCTCTCGTTTTCGTTTCACTTGTCGCCGTTATTTGCGCTCATACTGCAGTCTGTTGTGTGTCTGTAATTTAGACTCTATAGTGCTCTCTTTATCTTTTAACCCTTGTACACCCTCAATATCTCGCTTTCTTATTATTTCTGGACCTCAGAGTGAGTTATATATTTTAATACCAATACATATCTCATTTTTATTTGTTTGGTTACTAATTCATCCAATTAACTCATAATGCCTGTCTGTTCGGTTAAAAATTGCTTGCAGCCCGCCCCACCCCTAAATAGTTTTATTTACTGTTGGTTGTGTAAAACTACAGTACATGTTAAGTGCGCCGGCTTTACATGCAGGGTAAAAGATCTTTTAGATCAAAACCAGAGGGCCGGGGCTAACTTCGACCGCGTCAAAGTTTGTATACCCTTGCAACTTTTTTGGTAACTCTTTCCTTACCTAAAGCCATCAAAGTGGAAAAACGTTTAAGCCAAAAAGGCTAATGTTGACGAAAGAACGGCCTACAATCTTAGCATAGGAAATAACGAAGATATTGATCAAAGTCACTGTTTTCCACCGATCGTTCCTATGGGAGCTATATGATATAGTAACCCGATATTTATCAAATTCGGCACAGTCATTAACAGATACACTAAACTAACAAATATTTAATTTGAAAGCAATCGCGTTAAAAGTAACGAAGTTATTGAAGAATTTCACTGTTTACGACCGATCGTTCCTATGGGAGCTATATGATATAGTCAGCCGATCTTGATCAAATTTGGCACAATCGTTTATATGTATAATAAACTCACCAATATTAAATTTCACGACAATAGCTCAGAAAATAACGAAGTTATTGAGAAAAGTCACTGTTCGTGACTTTGCGGTTTGTATGGGAGCTATATGATATAGTGGACCGATCCGGCTGAATCCGAGATATACAACGCCTGCAGTATATACAAGCCTACATGCAAAACTTCAGCTCTGTAGCTCCAACGGTCTAGGAGGAGTTTGCGTTGATCCAGACGGACGGACAGACGGTCAGACGGACAGACGGACGGACGGACGGACATGGCTATATGAACTCGTCTCGTCATGCTGATCAAGAATATATATACTTTATATGGTCGGAGATGCTTCCTTCTATGCGTTGCACACTTCTGACCAAAATTAATATACCCTTTTTGCAAGGGTATAAAAAGGGTCTCAAATGGGGATGTGAGTCTTGCCGTATTGTGGAAGATGAAATGGAACTTTTCATGCGGCAAACAAAGGATAACCTGATAAGTCTGTCCGCCAGTTTTCTTAAACTCTCGCAAGAGTTTAAAGCTGTCGAGTCTCAGTTTAGTAGTTTAACGCTACTGACTGAGTCTCGAAAGCGTAAGAAGGCAGGAGAACAGACTTCTGATTTGTCCTTGTGTTTGCCGGTCTCCACATCTATATCGGTTCCGACCCCTTCTCAACCAATGCAAACTCCAATTCAGCAGACGATGTCTGTAGTGTCCGTTTTGTCTGGGCAAGAATCTACACCCATGGATTTTGCCGATAGGGATTCTAGTGATAGTAGTGCCGGAATGCCACTTGTTGCAACTGATGCTACAATTAATGCGGTAGCTGATGCAATAGCTGCAATGCCGAAACCATTGGTGGGAGTGCCACCTAAAAAACACATTTTTGTTTCGAGACTTCTCCCTGATGCTACATCGGATGATGTCATGGCCCACATTCGGGCTAAGCTGAATGTCTCCAATATATCAATAGAAAAGTTCAAATTTTCATATTCTAGAGAAATTTCATCTTTTAAAATCAGTGTTCCAATTGAGTTCTTTGACTGTATCTGCAGTTCTAGCTTCTGGCCGAAAAGCTTAATTGTGAAGGAGTTTACATCCAGAAAAAAGAAGACACGGGGCCAAACAAGGATTCCTTCACCATCTATTCCTCTTTCTTCCTCATCTATTCCCACTCCTTCCTTATCTATTCCTTCTTCTACTCTATCACAAAACTAACAACTTCCTTCTCTGTCGGCTATCAGAATGTCAGAGGCCTTAATACCAAACTTACTAAACTCTTTGTAGATAGTCTGTCTTTTGATTTTGACCTAATTGTCTTTACTGAGACTTGGTTAAAACCTGACGTTTTTGACGCCACAGTTCTACCCTCTAATTTCAATATTTTTAGACGTGATCGTACTGATCGTACGGGTGGTGGAGTTCTTATTGCTGTAGATTCCGCCCTATCATCGGGTCTGATAACAATACCTGTCTCAAGTACTATCGAATTTATATGCGTTAAGGTATCTTTTACTCGTTTTTCCATTTTTGTTACCTGTTGTTACCGCCATTAAATTTATAGTTGAACTACTTTCTGACAGAGACTTATTAATTGTCCTAGGGGACTTTAACCTGCCCACTATGACTTGGTCAACGGTTAATGGTAGCAAAACGTTGCTGCGCTCTGGGTGTCATAATTTTATTGATGGTCTGCTTGAGCTTTCGTTGGCCCAGCTGAATTCGATTTCTTATACGTCTGGCAGATTTCTGGATCTGATTTTTACTTCTGATCCTAGCTTTTGTGAAGTATCTAAAACTAGTCCAATGGTGTTACCAGAGGATAGCTATCATCCAACTTTAGAGTTATCTATTGAGTTTCCCAGCCGCGAGCCCATCTCCGAGTGTGATCCTACGGTAAGCACCCGATGTTTTCGGAAGACTGACTTTGTCGCACTAAACAATGCCTTTCTTAATACCGATTGGACTAATTTATACACTTGTACGGATATGAATTCCGCCATTTCTTTATTTTATACCATATTATATAATGACTGTGTACCCCTAGTGTCTCCTGTGGTGACGCATAAATCACCATGGTTTACGCAGGGGCTGTCAAAAATGAAGAATCTTAAGTCTAGGTATTACAAAAAGTATAAAATCACGGGTCTATCATCGGATCTTTCTCGTTACTTGGTTGCTAAATCGAATTTTATTGTTTCATATTCTAAATGCTATAATTACAACGTTGCAAGTTACAATACTCCGAAAATCCTAAAGAGTTCTATAGTTTCGTTAACTCAAAGCGAAATTCTATCTCCGTTCCATCGTTTGCAATTTTTAATAATGTTTTGGCCTCTTCTGATCAATCTATTTCTAATTTATTTGCTAACTTCTTCTCGACTACGTACATATCCACTAAGTACAAATCTAGTCAGATATATCCATATCCTATAACGAAATCCAACTGTATTCTTAATCCTATTATACCGCAAAGTTCGGTAGCTAAGGAACTAATGACGATTAAGCCGGTATACTCACCGGGGCCAGAAGGTATTCCCGCTTGTGTCCTGAGGTTTTGTGCGGAGTCATTGTGTTCGCCTTTACTTAAGCTTTTTGAGTTGTCCGTTACACTGTCCGAGTTTCCAACTATATGGAAGGATTCGTTTATTTTACCTCTTCACAAATGTGGCAATAAATCCGACGTCACTAATTACAGAGGAATTTCTAAATTGTCAGCGATACCTAAACTGTTTGAGAAAATTATGACGTCTCAAATACAGCATTTATGTAAATCTATTTTTTCGCCATACCAGCATGGATTTGTCAAGAATAGGTCTACCACAACTAACCTTTTACAGTTTACATCTTTTGTAATCCAAGGTTTTAAGAAACAAAAGCAAACTGATGTTATATATACGGATTTCAGTAAGGCTTTCGATTCGGTAAACCATGCCTTACTATTACATAAGCTGAATTTAGTTGGCTTTCCGGATGCTCTGCTTGCTTGGATTTCACAATATCTAAGCAATAGGAGGCAGAGGGTTCTTTTTAGGTCCTCTCTTTCTAAGATCATTTGTGTTGAATCGGGAGTCCCACAGGGCAGTCACCTTGGCCCATTATTATTTACCATTTTTATTAATGATCTCCCCACCGTTCTTTTAAATTCCAGAGTTCTTATGTATGCCGATGATGTAAAAATCGCTAATCGCATCGTAGACTCTCTCTCATGTCATACCTTGCAAGCTGACCTGAATACTTTTCAGGGTTGGTGTAGGACTAACTTGTTGTCTCTAAACTGTTCTAAGTGCAAAGTTATGTCTTTTTATAGAGGTTCTCCCCAATTAACGAGTTACTTTTTAAATAATTTCCCGTTAGAAAAAATTAATAATACTTCCTTGGTTGTAAAAGATTTGGGGATCTTAATCGACCACAAACTTAGTTTTAATCAGCATATATCGACTACAGTTAGTAGGGCTAAGAGTGTTCTTGGCTTTATAAAGCGCTGGTCGAAGGAGTTCAAAGATTTACATACTACCAAAATACTTTAAACTTCTTTAGTCCGACCCATACTGGAGTATGGATCTTGTGTTTGGTCTCCTCAATATGAGTTTAATCAAAACAAATTAGAATCTGTACAAAAACAGTTTTTACTCTTTGCACTTCGTGATTTGCGCTGGGATCCAACTGTACAACTTCCATCTTATTGTAGTCGACTTCAGTTAATTAACCTTCCTTCTTTAACTAATCGTAGAACAATGCTTGGTGTAACTTTTCTTTACAAACTTTTGAATGGTGAGATTGACTCTTCCGAGCTGTTGAGCCAAATTAACATTTCTGTTCCATCTAGAAGGACCCGCAATTTCACACCGCTTATACTTCCCACTTGCACAACTAACTATTCTCTGCATGAACCTTTTCGTATACTATGTAGTGACTACAACAGACTTTGGCACGTTATCGGTTCCGAAACATCGCTTCCGGGTATAAAAACTGCGATCTTGTCCTTCCTCTCTCGTAATTAGTTGTAATCATCTTTATTTAAACCTATCCTGTTTTCTTTTTATATGTAACCTATTATCTCATTACATTTAATATTTTCTATTTATTTAGTTTAATTTATATTTATATATGTAATACGCCTATGCCCTTAGGTCGGAGTGGGTAGAGTTTGTAACATTAACTTTACTTAGGGTCATTCGTAACAGGCCCGGGCCTGGTGTCATATGGGCCACTTGTTCGTACTGAGCGTTGTACGACTACGTCTATAATAATTAAGGGACCTTAAACGGATCAAATAGCGAGTGTTATCGAGAGAATGTTCCGTTTTGTCGCTCGGAGTCTTCCCAAGGTAACCAAAAGACCTCAAGTGCCTTGGTTGAATCTAAATCTCAAAGTGTTATCGGCGTTGCTATGCTAAGGGAAGCGGAGACTTTAGAGCTGTCTTAAACCCGCTTGGTCAACTCAAAACAATGCCTGTGATTTTTAGAAGATCCTCAATGCGACCAGCACCAATCAACATTTCATTAACATAAATAGTTAACCTTATAACTTTAGCAGTTTTTAGATGTGACATTTCAATCATCTCTTCCAGCTTTGTCAAACACCGTTTTACCAGAAGCGGAGCTGGCGATTGTGTTTAACCAGAACACTTTCAAAGAATCATCTGGGTTTTTTCTCCACAATACGAGCTGGAAGTCTCGATCTGTTTCATGTACCATAACTTGACGATACATTTTCTTGACGTCAGCAAGAGCAAAGAGTACAGCTCCTCTTGAATGGTGGGACTCGCCATCATGAAGTCATTGAACGATACTTGAGACGAAGCTTTGCATGATGCATCGAATACAACACGAAGTTTCGTCGACGTGCTTTGAAGTCTTAAGACGACCTGATGTGGAATGAATTAGTGTGGATGATTGGGAATTTTTTTTGTCAGTTTCTGACACAAAGTGATTTTAGTTCTGATTTTCTCGGCTTCTAAGTAGCTTAATTAAATAATTTTTTGTGTAATTTTGTTATTATTGTTTTCAGACGATGTACCGTAAAAATTAACTTCTTAGTTAATTCCGTTTACACAGGTGCGATTGAACAATGAACTCATGTTTTGAATGGGCATACATATATTTAAGACGGTTTAGCTAAAATCTGAAATATTACAGATTGAAGAAGTTTTTGATCTAACAAAATTATACACGACACTTTTTTGCTTTGCACTTAGCGACCCTTCCGAAGATAGTAAATACAAAACGGGGCTTAATTTGCGAAACCAAATTATCTGGACACTTATCTTCAACTTGCCACAAAACACGAAAATGTGCTACGATTATGCCTAGTTGAAACAGATCTTTAATCAGACTTAACAACGTCTACCGAATGCTTTGCTCATTCTTCTGCCGACATATGTTGATGACGCCGGGATTGTCGCATAATCAATCTGGTTTTCCCACTTGCGCTTGGTTTGTGAATCCACCTTGTTCATAACTAAGTAAATTAAAACTGCATTTAAGGTCACTTTCGTCTTCAATTGACAAAAGAGAGTCATAAATGGCAGAGACAGTGTTAACTAGACTCCTCAGCGCTGCAGCTGATGGATGTATCATCTTAGGAAGGCTGAACAGCGCGAAAAAAACAAAAATGGGGCAGTCGTTATTATAAACTTTTTTAGAGCTTAAGATCGCCTTATCGTAATTGTCCTCGGTGACTTGGAAATCAATAGAGGACAATCGGAAATCGTAGAGACACGAAATCAAACAATTAAATTGTTTCTATTTTAAGAATTGACATGTTATTATGAACAAGGGTTTCGAACAACGGAATAAAATTTAAGTACTTCCCAATAATCTGTGGTAGTTGGTTTCTGGTATCGGACGAATTAGCTAATTCTGATTTAAGTTGTGCTTTCGCCGAAATGCACAGAGCTCTTCGAGCTCTGACCTGTACTCATCTTCGGAGTCAAATGTCTCCCCTCGAGTTTGATATCTCAGCGCAATCTCGAAATTAGTATTCAACATTTCTAATCTACATTCCAACTCTACGGCTTGAAACGAAATACTTCTATCTTTTAATTGATCACTGACGCGTTTGATACATTTACCTACTCTGTGGGGATAGTCCCAGTTGGAGGAGCCATTCTTGGAAGATGAATAATTTAATAAAGTCAGACTAATTTTAATTTTATTGACTTGTTCAGCTGAATCGAACCTAACGAACTGCTGTTTTTATACCCTTGCAAAAAGGGTATATTAATTTTGGTCAGAAGTGTGCAACGCATAGAAGGAAGCATTTCCTTGTTCAGCTAAATCGAACCTAACGAACTGCTGTTTTTATACCCTTGCAAAAAGGGTATATTAATTTTGGTCAGAAGTGTGCAACGCATAGAAGGAAGCATCTCCGACCATATAAAGTATATATATTCTTGATCAGCATGACGAGACGAGTTCATATAGCCATGTCCGTCCGTCCGTCCGTCCGTCCGTCTGTCCGTCTGACCGTCTGTCCGTCCGTCTGGATCAACGCAAACTCCTCCTAGACCGTTGGAGCTACAGAGCTGAAATTTTGCATGTACAAACGGCAAAGTCACGAACAGTGACTTTTCTCAATAACTTTATTTTCTTAGCTATTGTCGTGAAATTTAATATTGGTGAGTCTATTACACATATAAACGACTATGCCAAATTTGATCAAGATCGGGTGGCTATATCATATAGCTCTCAAAGGAACGATCGGTGGAAAACAGTGACTTTGATCAATATCTTTCCTATGCTAAGATTGTAGGTTGTTCTTTCGCAAACTTTAGCCTTTGTAGAAAAAAAGTCTTTCCATTTTGATGGCTATAGGTAAGGAAAGAGTTTCCAACGAAGTTAGCCCCGGACCTCTGGTTATTTATATGTTTATACCCTTGCAGAGGGTATTATACAATTGGTCAGATGTTTGTAATGCACAGAAGCAGACATTACCGACCACATATTGTGTATATATTCTTGATCAGCACGAGAAACTGAGTGGATATAGCCATGTCCGTTCGTCCGTAGGTGCGTATGCGTTTTACTCAGCCATCTTAAGAGCTATTGTGATGAAACTTAATATTTGAGCTACTTATAACCCGGGAAAGATAAAGTAAGAAAATTGTTAGGACCACTATATAATATACTTATAGAAGAATAATAGGTGAAGAAAAAACAAATATTTTCATAGGAATACTCCAATTTAGTTTTTTATAAAAAACATCAGATCCCGAAACTTTAATCAGATCGAATAAATAGATCACAAGTTACAGGCAATATATGTAGATCGGTTCTGCTCAAACGCTGCCGGCAGCGATGCCAGTAGCTAACTACGTGATTGCTCGAATCATCAGATCACACGGAAACACACACAGACGTAGCGCTACATAAACTATATGTGTATACGTGCCAATCGCAGCAAGCATGTAAGAGGGGGTAGGGAAGAAGAAGAAGAAGAAATGGAAATGATATTTTGTCTGTGCATTGATGAATTGAGTTGCAGAAAAAGAGTTGTACACGTAAAATACTATGATAAAAAACCTTCTTTGATATTTTTTATTTTATTTATTTTTTGTTTTGTTTTATAATTATTTGTTTATTAGGTGTTGCTTTATTGATGTTGAGATTTGTTGCAACTTTCAAATTTTCTACATCAATTATTTGTTTCAATACAGTAGTTTACTCAAATTTTAAGATCTAAAGCATTATTTTTAATTGATTTAAATAAGAGTATATATTTTTCAGCGAACATAACCGCGAAAATATATAGATTATTTATGATCAACGGTACAAAGAATTTATATACCCTACCAAGTTTGCTGAAATCTAGGATAGCAAACAAGAACAACACAACTACGAACGGAAGATTAAAATCTCTGTTTGAATGTATGTATGTACATATGTGTGTATTTGCAATGCGGACAAACTAAACGGCAAGCATGTACCAGATTGCGAGCGAGGGGGATTGGGGTGACAATACCGAATTTTTTGGGCTTGGCAACAAGAAAGAAATTTTAATTTGTTTTCTTTTTTTTTTGGCTGCAAACACCGACGAATAATTTTTATGGTAATATCTTAACTAAAAAATTGGAATCTCACTATTCGAAAATTATCTGCTTAACAATGCAAAGGTAAAAGTAGACCACAAATTAGGTAAAGCGGTTCATTTGTTAGTAATTATTTATACAAAATATGCGCAGGCATTTGTTATTGTAAAGGTCTACTATGTATGTATATACATTGACAGCCTTTGCTCAAGATGGTGAGCACAATTACCAAAGACAATATATCGTTTTGAGCTCCTTCAATTTTTAGCACTTTTTTTGTGCTTGGCAACAAGAAATGAAATTTAGATTACTTGCTACCAAACACCGACGAATAATTTTTATGGTAGTAGCTTGTAATATCTGTGCTAGAAATTAAAAGCCTGTGTTCAAGATGGTCAGCACAATTACCAAAAAGAATTTCTCGTATTGGGCTCTTTCAATTTTTAGCACTTTACCTAATACTTGATCTCCGGTTTGGTATCATCTTTCCTAATCTTCTTGTTCGACATCTACTCTTTCGTCGAATTAAACCAAAGGCGAATTCTTTCCCTTTTTTAAATTAAAGGATTTTTATAAGTAAAACTTCAATAAGGAAATCTGCATTCAAATTTTGCTGATTAAGGTAATAGAAAAAAAGGTGTGCTAATCTAAATTCAATAAAGTTAAATTTTAAGGGTTGTGCCTATTATTTTCATCGTGAGTGTATGTATGTATTTAAATTAGCGGACGTTGACGATACTATGCGCAGTACGTTCAAGTGGCTCCTACGACACCAGGACAAAGCCTGTTACGCTCGAGCCCAAGCAGAAAGTTGCCCACCTCCCACCCGTCCGACCGAGGGGTGCAGCCGTATAACGCACGGCACGAATCGCGCGGACAAATACACAATAGAAAAAACAGACAAAGAAATAATACTATAGCAATCTATTAACTAAAAGGGATAGGATAGATGTTTTAAGCATATTATCTTTGTGCTGTGAATTTAATTTTTCTATATATTCTTATATATATATAATTTTTTTGCCTTTCTTTCGGCTTTTCAATGGCTTGTTGTCTACCTAATTGCAAACATTCTGATCGTTTTGATGATCAGTATAGAGCAATATCTTGTTGGCTCTGCGATAATCTTATTCACTTAAAATGTGCTGGCCTCAATGGCCGCGACTACGACAAATTTTCTGGTTTGTCTGTGTCTAAGCCTGAGCTTGGCTTTATGCGCTGGACTTGCTCATCTTGTGCCAGCCAGCAGCTTGATTTTAGCCGTATGTATAGGGATCTTCGTTTAAGGTTTCTTTCTTTAAACAAACTGGCCAAACAGCTGTCAAACGAGTGTGACTCTAGCGTTCAATTATTGTCGCAATTCAAATTTGTTCCACCTTCTGAGAAATTGCACAAGAAATGTACCCTTGAGTTGCCTCGTAAGCAGTCGCCAGCTCTCTCTATTACTTCCTCTCCGATTTTACTTTCGCCTACACCATCTTCTTGTCCCTCTTTATGCTCTTCTTTTCAGATTGAAGTACCCATTACAAGCCCTGGTGTACCTCAATCTATCCCTCATGAAAACTCTGATCAATCACAGGATCATGCCGGCTCTCAATCACTTGCGGATCCCAATGCTCCTCCGCCTCCACTAACTGTAGTGCCTCATCGCAAACAATTATTTATTTCTAGGCTTGCTCCAGATACTTCTGAGTCGTCTGTGGCAGCTTACATTGGTAATATTTGCCCTGCTAAGGTTTTAATTCAAAAGTTTAAGTTTTCTAGGCCTCGCGAAATCTCCTCTTTTAAAATTACAGTACCAAATGAGTTCTTCTCAGCTATGGTTGACCCTAATTTTTGGCCAGAGGGCCTAGTTGTACACGAGTTTGCGCCCAATGGGCGCTCTCGTCCGTTGCCTGTCCACCTTCCTACTTTATCTTCTGCTTCAAAAAACTAATAACGTCTAGTCTTTGCATTCATTATCAAAATGTAAGAGGTCTTCTTACCAAGCTGTCGAACCTTTTCTGTGATAGCCAAACCTTTTCAGCTGACATATTAGCTTTCTCTGAAACTTGGCTTAACTCCTCTGTTCTAGATAATGAAATTCTTTCTAATAATTTTATTTCTTATAGGCTTGATCGTGTTGGTCGTCGTGGCGGTGGAGTACTCATTGCTGTAAACTCGAATCTGTCTTCAAGTGTGGTGCCGATTGATCTCCCCTTAGGTGTTGAGTTTACTTGCGTCGAAGTTACATGTTCTAACTTTAGCCTATATATCTCTTGTTCTTATATTCCTCCAGCTTCTGATATCATGATCTACGTGCACCATGCTGATGCTTTACGAACTATTTTTGGTCGTCTTAAAGATCGGGATGTTCTTATAGTTTTAGGTGATTTTAACTTGCCTAATATTTCTTGGCTTGTTGATGATAATCTATCTTTCTTAATTCCTTCATCTCAACATGTTTTTCTTGATAGCCTACTTGAATGTCCACTATATCAGTTAATTCTTTCCTTAACTGTTCTAAAAGAATCCTTGATCTTGTTTTTGTCTCTGATCCCACTGTTAGTGCTGTATCGCAAACACAGCCACTAGTGAAACCTGAAGATCATTATAATCCTACCTTGAAGTTAATAACCCCAAAAGATTTTACAACTTTGTCAATTCCAAAAGACGCTCTAATGTCCTACCTTCCACCTTCAGACTTAACGACCAGTCTGCTAATATTGATTTAGATATTGCAGATCTGTTTGCTAAATTTTTTCAGTCAACATATTCTACTACTGTTTCGGATCCCACACCCTATCCCTTTTCAATCTCACATTTAAATTGTATGTTTTTTCCCAGGCCTTTCCCGGGCCTGATGATATACCTAGTTGCATCCTTAAAATGTGTTCTATTTCCCTATCTAAGCCTTTAGCTCGGTTATTCTTTATATCGAGTGAGACTTGTAGATTTCCTGATATTTGGAAGGAGTCATTTATTATTCCGCTTTTTAAAAAGGGTAGCAAATCGGATGTTTCCAACTACCGTGGCATTGCCAAACTTTCGGCAATACCTAAACTGTTTGAGAAAATTATTACGTCTTCTCTTCAACATCTATCCAGATCCACTATATCTCCTTGTCAGCATGGATTCATGAAAGGTCGTTCGTCGCTTACCCACCTTTTAGAATTGACTACGCTTGTACACCATGGCTTCCGTAAGAAGTGTCAAACTGATGTTATTTATACTGACTTCAGTAAGGCTTTTGATACGGTTGATCATTCTTTGCTTCTCGCGAAACTTAACATCATGGGTTTTTCACCAAAATTATTGGGTTGGTTAAAGTCGTATCTTATTGGCAGAACCCAAAAGGTGTCTTTTCGTTCCTCGATATCTAAAACTGTTCGAGTTACGTCAGGTGTACTCCAAGGCAGTCATCTGGGCCCACTATTATTTACATTGTTTATAAATGATTTGCCTTTGGCCTTGGCGCATTCACGCGTGCTCATGTTTGCGGATGACGTCAAGATTTGTTATTCCTATAATGATCCTTCTTTCCAACAGTACTTGCAATCAGATCTCGATGCGTTCTGTGATTGGTGCCACGTTAATAAATTACACCTTAATGCCTCTAAGTGTTCTTTTATGACTTTCAGTCGTTTGTCTCCGCTCCTAGCTCATTACTCTATTAAGTCTGTTCTGTTAGATTGTGTTCCATCATTCAAAGACTTAGGCGTTATGTTTGACCCTAAACTTTCATTTAATGTTCATATTTCTTCGATTGTCAACAGAGCAAGCAGCCTTCTCGGCTTCATTAAACGTTGGGCCAAAGAATTTGATGATCCCTATGTAACAAAGGTTTTATACACTTCGTTAGTTCGCCCTACTCTAGAATATTGCTCGCCAGTGTGGAACCCGCAATATGATGTTCACCAGCGTAGTATTGAATCGGTACAGAAGCAATTCCTTAAGTTTGCGCTACGCGGTCTAAATTGGGACCCGGGTCTTCGCCTACATTCTTATTCTGACAGACTTCTTCTTATTAATCTTCCTTCACTTT